>NC_042511.1:17416459-17718564 GCF_900963305.1 Echeneis naucrates
ATAGATGCCATAGTCTAGACACAGTCAAAGGACTCAAATCTGTTCTGTCTGTTCTCCCCAATCTTTTTGTGTTTCAGTCCTTTTTTATCTTTTCAGATGACAGGAATTTAAGTTGATGCCCCATCTCCTTTCTTGCCTTCCACAAATCTGCTGGGGGTCAGCAAGATGAGTCAGTGTCATGTGGGCTAACCACAGCCATTACAGCCATAATTAGCCAACTCTTGTAAGCTTAAATTCCTCTGCAATGACATGAAAACATGTCAAACATTTCCACAAACCTAGACTGTTTTCCCACAGCAGTCTAGCTGTTTTTATTTTCTTTCGTCATTATTGCTGTAGATACTAAAGTAAAGTAATCTGGGGAAATAAAATGCCACCTTTTGAGTAGGTCTCTTTGTCCATGAAAGGCCTTGTCTTCCTGTCCGTGGTCAGTTTTAGTGATGGCGTGCTACCACGAGTCCAATGAATTCCTATCAGCTGCTGCTCTGTAAGCATTAGCACAGAGCTAACGGCTGATCTTTTCCCACTTTTCTTTAGTTAAAGCCCATTGTCTTAAGTTTAATTCTGAGGGTTGGACAGTGACACCACATACACAAAGTACACACAATGTAGGTTTTAAATTGCTTATTCAATTTGCCGTGTGAAAGGAAGATCTTTGAAGTTTTATTAGACAAATTTGCTCCACCCACTGCTGCTTATGGACATGTTCGTGTTTTTAAATGAGGCAATATTTAAATCCCATAGCATTTTTGTATAGGGGAAGGGGAATCACCTTGGGATTTGTAAATGTGGGGCCCAAAGCAAATAAGAAGTTAAGCAAGCAGCAGAAATTCATCTTAACCTTGCTCTTTGGCTTTGATCCAATACTTAGAAAATACATCCTTCCCTTGTTTCCGCCCTCGAGATTATATCACCAACCCAACTGAGAGCAAAAAGAAAAAAACAAAAAATGCTGTCACAAACCGCTTTTGGTTAAATCTTATTAATCATTGCACATAAGCAGCTGAGGAAGACTTGACATCATATAGGCGTAATGCCACAGATCTGAGAATGATTTACAAAACCTTCAAGAGGGAGGATGTGTTTCTCTGTCCTCTTTTGTGTGTCTTGCACTACACTGACAGCAGCAAAATCACAGAGGAAACAGGAAAGGCCTGACCAGCTTGGTGTTAGGATGGATATCCTCTTTCAGAGGCGTTCCCCTCCTCTCTCTCCCTTAACTCTCCCTCTCTTTATCTCTTTTTATCGCTCTCCCTCCCCACCGTCCAACCCCCAAAAAACCATTTTGTTCACACACAGTGGCATTAACTGAGGGGCTGAGGTCAGGAGCAAATCAAATATTTGTGTCTTTCTGTTACATTTTTTGGTGTCTTGGAAATCTGAGCAAATCATGTGTTGGCATGGCGATGAGGAGGATGAGGACAGCTCAGAGGTGACTTGTTGTTGACGTGTTTGTTTGCTTTGTGTTTTGTGGCAAAGTCACTGCAATTTCTAGTGATTAACACTGTCCTGCTGTGTTCCTGATTTTGTTTCTACTTGAGTGTATTCTAACAAGGGTGAAAGTTGTAGCACTGCTAGAGTTCATTTTATCATCCTCACTGGTAGGACAAAATTCCTAGAAATTGTCAGAGACCTTTAACAAAAGCTGAGCTGTATTGTGTGTTGGTCTTCAAATGTGGAAGCGGTGTATTTATCACAAAGTCAAGAGAAGGACCAGATCATGACAATGGAGCGCACAGGTTTGCAGTTACTTAGATTTTGGTGTATGGTGGTGATTTTTTTTTTTTTTATCCCTTTAGACAGGAAGAGTATCCTGAAAATGCAGTCTCTTGTAAAAACTGGCATTGCAGACTTGTTTTTGAAATACTGTAAACATGGACTGAGGAAGGTTTTTCTCATTCCTTGCTGCTGTTCGAGTTCATTTTTTCCACCCTCTTGATTATTTTTACAGCTTTTTTGTTTTCACCCAACTTTGGCCTTTTTCCTCTACCACTGATGACTCGTGTCTCTTCCCCTCTATCTCTTTCCTTCTTTTAATATCCTATCCTGCTCAACATCTCTTCCCCTCCTGTCCATCTTGCTCTCAGCACCTTCTTTTGATGACCATGTTGTAAATTAAGGCCTGGTATTTTCTCAACAAGAACATATACTATGGTCTTTTTTACATTGCCTGACCTCTTTTTCTCTCTATCTGTACAGAGTGACCCAGGTGGTCTCTCAGTGCTGGAGCAGCTGGGTCTGGACCAGAACTCAGATTTCTCAGACTCTAGTGTTCAGCAGCTCCTGGACGAACAGCGTGAACGGATCCGCAGAGAGATACGCAAGGAGCTGAAGATCAAGGAAGGAGCTGAGAATCTTCGTAGGGCGACAACTGACAAGAGGAACGCTCAGCAGGTCAGCCACAGTTACCCTTAAACCCCCTGCAGGTTATTATCTCTTTTTGCTGCCCAAAAAAAGTGTTAGGGTTTTGTTTTCGTTTTTTTTTTTTGTTTTGTTTTGTTTTGTTTTGTTTTTTTTGTTGGATTGGGTCAAGCTTTCCCCCCCCACTGGTACATAAACAGGAACCCAATTCCTACCTGCAAAATTATCAGTGACAAACAAAGAAGAGTCCTCTGACACCATAACACTGGAAAATCATGGACTTCTATGTCAGTCATTAAACTGCTTTCCTGCACTCACACTGTTAATGGAACAGTGGCTGGTGAATCAGGCGCTGGAATGTGAAAATCTCATCCTGTTTGTCTTTACATAAAGCTGGGGACCGTCTGTAGGATCTGGCCAGGATTTTTTAGATCCATGAGAGGAACAATATCTGAACCAGGCTCAGTGACCATATATTTCCAAATAATGATGCAGGGCTCAGGTTGCTCAGTGCAGCTGTTGGGAAGCAGCAATGGTGTCAGGCTCTGTCTGTCACAACAAGTAATCAGCACCACTCACTCAGCTGGAGGATTTAAGTATTTAGGGAGGTTTTTTTTTTTTGTTTTTTTTTTTAGAAGCAAATTTTGGTCAATACTGAGCATTCAATAAACACGATAGGATTGTTGTGCTCATATATTAGGCTGGTACACAATGGTAAGATGAGCAATGAGCCAGTCATGAATGCCTGTCTCTGATTGACGTAGCTGAGTGACAATTGTTCCAGAAATGGTTTGCCAGTTGACCAAATGTGACTTTCAGATTCTCCGTTGTGTATTGTTCAGCGGAAAAGAGTTTTTGATTAGCCTTTTACTACCTGCATTTTGTGAAGTTGGGAGTTTTGTCACTAGATTGAGAAACTTAAAACACATTTTTTCGAAAACCATGGCTGCTTAGAGCAGAATCACCCATAATGCCCTCTTGTCTCTACTGTTGTCAGTGTGTGGCAATTTCACCAGCACAGGGTGTGTGCTTTGTGAGAGAGATATGAATCAAGATAAAAATGTGTGTTTTTAACGTTCTCTCTGAGTGATTACAGCTGTATAAAAAGCTGAAAGGACCATCTTACCCTTTGACTAATGCATTTGGTGATATTGTTGGACAATGTTGAGTTTATATAATCATAATTTTAGTGGCTGCTAAGTGGCAGTAACAAGTGGCTGACACTGGGCTAAATGTGATTTTGTTTATATGACTCTTAGACTGTTTTAATCTGCATCCTAAATTTGACACATTGACTTTATGTAGCACAACCAGATACTGCGTCTTAAACTACTGTTGTTTTGTAGTCAGAAAGTTAGAGGATGTGATAACATAAACCTGTCGGATTGTTCAAAGGTAAGGTACAACTTCTCACTGGTAAACAACTGTTTTTGAATTAATTAAGTCCTTTTCTACAAGGGTAAGGTAATTTGCCTGTTTGTGCTTGCAGAAAGCACATTAAACATTAAATAAGACAGGAAGCCAACATCAGAAGAACTGGAGAGCTTTAGGATGGACTCAAAGACTCAAATAGATTTGTTGGTATTTTTCAGTTCAAAGATAAATCCAAGTCTTTCATTCATCTTTGGTCCATTCTGTCAAACACTTTTCCATTCAGATAATAAAAGGTAGTGTTGCAATTTAATCTGCAATTTTTTTCCCCCCCCTACAGGTGGACAATCAGTTGCGGTCTTCAAACCGTAGGCTGGACGATCTGCATGCTCAGCTACAGGAGCTGGATGCTCACATTGTGGTAAAGGGAGGAGAAGAGAATAAAGGTATGTATGCCAGAAATGTTGCTCCTGTTTTTTCTCAAATCTAAAAAGTTCTTTAGCTCCCTTGTTTCTAATGGAACCACGCAAGTTTGGGAACTACTTTGTAGTGAAATGGAATTAGTATGAATTCTAATTGAATGTTGAATACAATTATCAGAGTACCTTCAAATAAATTCAAAAGGTCAAATTTTGCATAAGAATATTTTAATGAAATACCAAAGCTAACAGGCCAAAATCTCTTGGACTAGCCTCCCAGAGATTGCCACTGTCTTCACTTCCTGCTGCCTGCACCAAACGCACAATTTCCTTTAGGACCAGTCACATCCAGCATACAACCTGCTCCATCATCTGCTGTCTGATCCATCCATTCGTTAACCACTAGACTGGCCCACACCCCCTTAATGAACAACAGACATCCTCTGCTAACACTATTTATTTAAAACATCCACTAAAATGTCAACTGGACTTTTCATTGCTGCAACAGCCCTCAGAGAGAGACATACACGCACACACACACACATTCACCTGTACAACACACCCCTGTTCTACATCGTGAAGAAAATTTCTTGCGCTATAGCACCTTCATTGATTGCACTGTCCTATAATAGCTTCATGAACTTAAACCAACCAAAAAATGCTGCTATTGTGGACTGTAATGCTCTCACACACACTTTGTTTACTCCACACTCCACATTTCACTCCAAAAGATATTTATTTTTTTTTTTTTTCATACCCTTGATACATTCACCATGCTAAAAGTAAGCAACAGCATGATAGAACCACCACCATGTTTCATTGAAGATAGTGTGTTCTTATCTGCCCATTAGACATTATCCTAGAGAGACTGAGGGGTATTTATTATTTATCTTGCTTTAATTTGGTCTGTGGTTATGACAATGTTATCGCCTGAACCCACCATTTCAGATTATGTCAGACTGAAGCTTCACAGACTTCTTTAATTTATTTTCATTCTTACACCTCTCCTCTCAATATATTTGGGAAGCACCTTGTAGCCTTTTAAGCCTTTTAAGTTTTTTTGTGATTACAATGACAATAGATCACCTTGAACTTACAATTTGGTTCTAGCTGGTAAATGGTGCTGTTTTAGTTTAGTCATAAAAAGCCGTAACAGAGTTGTCCAAATTGTTCCCATGTCCCAGGTTATTGACCTTGTACATTCTGCAATTAAAATGAATCATAGGTCCATCAATATTATTTGGCTTTAAATTAAGCTCCCTCGAGCATTTTCATTTTGGATCACACCATGTGAACCCTCATCTTGCTCCTTTTTATATCATCTCTAACCTTTTTCTTTCCTCACCAGATGAATGTCCTCAGTCTCCTGGGGCAGAGAGCCGAACATCAGCCCACAAGGAACGCATTGCTGCCCTGGAGAGACAGCTCAACATTGAGCTCAAAGTCAAACAGGGAGTTGAGAACATGATTCCCATTTATGCCAATGGATCCACCAAGGTACAGGGAATTTATTCTGCCTACATGTGCACATAGACACACCTAAGCATGGTTCAGAAAGACAAAGTGTAGGACACCGATCACTGACTTCAAGCATAACATTTTCAAGGGCACAGGATGCCCACACTAAGCTCCTCCCCCACCTGTCTGATCCATGAGAGTTTGTGTTTGTACCTTATGATCCACAACCTGCTGACTCAGATGTTGATGACTTAATGCATATCACAACAGAGCCCTTCCCTTTCACACACTTGGTTAGCTCAGATTCCTTCTCCCTTGCTCTCACACTGCCTTTAAGTTTCACTGTTGACAGAGAGATGAGGCTCATTCAAGAAATTACCAGAAGAGAAGCACTGATGGTTTTCTCTTGGTTTCTCATCACACTCTTTGCTTTGTAACTTAGATGAAGTGACACCATGGCTCATTTTCATTCAAATTATATTACCATGTGTGGCTCTTAAGCTTTTGATCACGTTACTTTCATGTTGTTCTTGTGTTTCAATTAGGACAAGAAGATGCTGCAGACAGCACAGCAGATGCTGCAGGATAGTAAAACCAAAATTGACATCATCCGGATGGAAATCCGCAAGGCTGTTCAGGCCACAGAGCATAATCATGACACACAGAGTAAGTTTGAGTGGCTGGCTCAGTGGGTTCATACAAAGTATTGCTGACACTTAAAGTTGTACTAGGACTACCAAACACAAAATTGTCCTGCACAGTAGGGCTAACTGGCCATGGTTGCAAACATAATGTTGGGATAACATTTGGATGTTTACAAAAGTTTGTCTCTCGCTTCAGTGTGTAATATGTATACCTCAGGTAAATGTCTATACACAAATAAATTACTATTGATACTGAATACCAACCATCAGTCATTTTGCAGACAGAAAATTGCCTCAACATCTTCAAATCGTGTGTGTGTGTGTGTGAATACCAATTGAACCAAAGTGTCTCTGTCTGTGATGGTAGACATCTCCAACTGATTTGTGGTTTGTGACAGTGAGCAGCTGGCAGTGACAGTAAGCCTTCTGCTGGGTCTTGTTGTTCTCTCTTTTTTTTTTTTTTTTTTCCATGTCCATCATTTTGGTTAGAGCAGCAGTTCCAGATTAGCAGACAACAATAAATAGATCAATCAGGAGCTGTCTTGCTGTTTTCACTCAGCCAGGGCTGGTGGAGAAAAAGTGTGGGTGGGTTGGTTGGACAAAACATGTGTTTCAATGATACAAAGCCTGTGAATTAGCCCACCTGGTACATTGCCACAATCAATCAAAATGGATGTCCAAACAGCCAACAAAAGGGCCAGCACATGAAAATTTTATTACACCAACACACACACAGGCAGTATTTGCTTTGGAGCATCATGTCTCCATTGCTGGGGACTTATTGCTTATGGTCATGAGGGGTGGGTGGTTTAAATGCAGCAGTAGGAGGGTGTGGGAGTAAGAAACAGATGTTGTAGATGGTATGTTCATGCGTGGGGCATTATATCTCTTCTTGCTCCTATCAGACTGAGGGAGTTGATGGCTCTCGGGAAAGAAGGTTTTTTTTTTTTCAGACTAGGTATTGCCTTTTGGCAGGACTTTTTAAGGGTGTTTTTTAAGCCCACACCTGATCCCTCAGATATTCATTTGGAAAAACTGTGTTTCCAATAATTCCACATTCCTTCTACCACTACAGTATAGTATACTATAGTATGAAAGACTTTATTAACCAGACAGGGCTGCAATGATGATCAAGGTCTGTTATGGGGCTCTGTTGTTACAGTGCCAGATTTAGACAAGGAGGATGAATGTGTAGTTCTGCTACCTTCAGTGCAATCCAGATGCAAAGCTAAATAATTGGAGCATGATACAGTTTTGTTTTAAAAACGAGTAAATTGACACACAAACATTAATTTTTTTCTTTTTGTTTCATTGCTTGGAATGATAAACTCAGTATAGTTCAGTTGAATTTAGTTTTTCTCTGTTCTCTGTACCAGTGTCTTGCATTAGTCTTTGAACTGTTCTTGGTTGATCTCACGCTCTCCTTTAAATCCCAGGGTATCACAGGGTAGTGTGTATAGTGTACACAGACAGAGTCTGCAGGCACCACACCCGCTGGAGGGGTCATCAGCAAGGTCTGGGCTGCAGACAGAACACCTTATTAGGAGATAAAAGCATCCATATCCACCATCCCTGCCCCCTTCTGTTCCTTCTCTCTCAGTGCTCTGAACAGCTTATAAGTCATAAAAAATTTGTCCTTTTGCCCTCCTGCTTCACTAAACTGAAAAAATGCCCCTTTTTTGAATGCTATTTGTCCTATTATCCTTTTCCTAATGTCTAACACCCCCTCTCTCTTCCTGTATCAGTGTGCTCCATTGAGTTTGCTGCCCACTGTAGCTATGTAGCTAATCACATATCTGTAATTGTGCTTGGCTTGATACTCTGACCCGTACCTTTTTTTTTTTTTTTTTTTTTGTTAGGGAGCCTTTTAGATTAATTGTGTTGCACTTCCTTTACTGTTTCATCCTGATCAATGTTTTCTAAACTTAAGGGGTTAAATTAACAATTTTTGGTGTTGTACCAAATGTGATCATTTTATTTATAAGCGGCCATTCGTCTGACTGGGTGACTGAAAATATGTAGGTGTATATAAAGTAAAACAATTTTCACATTTGTAAAAATGTGGTCCCAGGATATGACTTTTACTGGTGTCATTTCTGACATATTTGATGTAGCTCCTTAAGCAGGAGTTGATTTATAAAAACCTTTGTAAAAGTTGCAGTTGCTATTATTTGTAATCAGTCAGGATCAAATGGGTGGATGTTCCATAACATGAATGCATAGCTGTCATATCCATGTTACCTGGCTAACAAGAAGGAGCCATTAGAACATTTCATCAAAATAAAAATGCTCGAGAGTGTTTTTCATTTAGTTCCATTTTGCTTTCAAAGGCCATTTGGAAAAGAAGGCTGAAGCCAAAGCTAATGCTGCTCAGTGGAGAGATGTGGATGCTGCTTACTTCCCTCTAGGCACAGCTAATGTTTTCTTTGTCTGACTCTTGTGTAACGCATTATATGCATTAAGGCATTAACGTAACTTGGTATGCCCTGGGGAGCTCCTGTAATACACCACCGTCAAAACAAACGTCTGTAGTTCCATCAGCAAACAACGTCCTGTAACTGAATAAAAGGTGCAGTTGTGATCTAAACCTGCAAAACTGCAATGTATCACATCTTCACTCCACGTTAATGTGATTTGTCTGCTTCAGGTAGCCAGGACCTGTGCGGGATGGAACTGCGCATTGAAGAGCTGAGACATCACTATAGGGTGGAACATGCTGTGGCTGAGGGGGCCAAAAATGTGCTCAGGCTTCTGGGGGCCAGCAAGGTCCAGGACAAGAAAGCCCTGTCTGAGGTTAGACCAAACACACGCACACACACCCTTTAAAGTGTTTTACCTAGTATTTTCCAACAACTTCAGGAATTTTACTACAAAAGAATTTCGTTATGTAATTATAGTTTTACTGCAAAGTTGCCTTCCTTGAATTATCTGTGCTATTATTAGTCAGTCTATAACCTCAGACTGTGATCAGTTTTCTAAAGTCAGACATTTGGTAGGTTGGTTGCAGCTCCTGCACAGTGTCAGTTCTGTCTTCTATTTGACAGGTACCATAACGACAGCAGCTGCATCATCTCACCCAGTATTAGTAACTGTTGTTGTAATTTGAACACCTGACCCACCAGTCTTTTTCACCGTGAACTAAGGCTTTTATGAATGACTGCAATTTTTAAATCAAACCACAAAAGCCCTTTTTTCACTCTTATCTAAATATTGGCTTACTTTGAACAGTTGTTTGTTCTGTAAAATGTGACTAAAATAAGGTTGTATGGATGAATTGTGTGGGCTGTGACATTCAATGGAGAATTGATACTTTCGATTTACTTAAAATCCACCTAACTTCAGTGGTAGCCCAGTGGATGTGAAAGTGTGTTAAAACTGCTCTGTGTGGGTTGTGCAGGCACAGTCTCGTCTCAGTGAAGCATCTCAACGGTTGGACCTGCTGAGGGACTCTCTGGACCAGCGTCTGGCAGAGCTGCCAGAGGACCACCCCAAGGCCAGCGTCATCAAAGAGGAACTGGTCCTGGCCTCATCCCCAGCCTTCAGCTCCCGCCATGGTGCCCCCTACCTCCACAACCAATACAGCACCCTCAGCAAACCCTCACCTCTCACTGGTACGTCTCACCAAACAAAGCTATACGGATCAAAGCTTGCCCCCACAATAGGTCATTATAGATACAATCTTACTTGAACATTTTAGAGGAAAAAAGCACTTGCATGTCCTGAAACATTTGTATATCTGGCACAGAAATTTTCTTAATGCCTAATGACAGGTGTGTCAGATGAAGCGGCACAAAAGGCCCAAAAGCATATTTTAAAACGCTGTATTTCATCATTTCATGTAGATGACCACAAGAACTTAACTTAACTTAATTTAATATATTGGGTTTTGACATCGTAACAGACTGCCATAGTGGAAACTTTAAAGCCCCCAAGTGACTTTCTTTTCCTTGGGGTCTGTCAAAATGAGAAAACTAACTGAAATAACACAGAAACACAGAAAGTCTTGCTAAAATTGGTGATATGTCTGTGTTACAATACAGTATGTTAATTTACTTTTCTAATATATTGATGCCATTGATGCAGACACTGGCACTCTTACCAAAAATATATTTGGGTTTGGCCGCAATATATTAGTAAATTGTAGTGGATTCAATAGAAATTAACATTTACAGTCTTACAGCACCCACATTTACTTGCTTTTTACTCACAGCAGTATTCAGTGAGAGAGCAGACCCTTGTGCATATACAGAGACATTTGATGAACCTCAGCTTTATACAAGTGTGTGCAATTTCACACACACTACATAAAATTGTATTCATTGGTTTACAAATCAAAGAATTGTGTGTCTTTTGAGAGATTTCTATTCCTAAATATACAGCAACTTCTTTCTCAAGATGCTAGTGTTCTGTTTCTGCTGTTGCTTGTACCTGAATAGTTTTCTTCTGTCTTCAGGTACTCTACAGGTGCAGCTGCTGGGCTGTGTTGGGTTGTTGGAAGTGGTCCCAGGTCGCAATAAAGGGACAGCTGTCATGCTGCCCTGTTACAGCCCTGGAGACACAAGGTCTTTCATGAGGGGCAGCAAAGGGCTGTATGGACGGAGTGGTTCAGTCAGCGGGAAAACTCCCAGCAAGACTGATGATCTCTCATGTAAGTGTGTGGCTATTTGAAGACTATTCATTTTTACAAAACATTTGCATATAAAATCTAGTTGAACTGATATGAAGTGATTTTATGTTCTTAATTCATTTAGTGAAATCAATTCCTAGTAATTATATTAAGATAAAGTTGTAGCTGAGCAATTTTTTTGCACAAGTGAGACTTTAGGTTTATGAGGTTGGGTATTCTTGTTCAGCCTTCACTCATTAGCAAATTAAGGTGGATTTCTTCAGTACCTAAAGTAGACAGCCTTTTTTTTTTTTTTTTTTTTTTTTTTTGTGAGGTCTTGAAACCTTGTGCTGTTTTCCAAGGAAATTAATGACACTTGTTAAGTTAATTTATGTAGTATACTGTGAGCTTCCCACTAGTTCACATCTTTGTACAGGTCATGACTGTGTATGAATGCTGCCGGTAGAGGAAATAAGATGTGCTGTTTGTGTGTGAGCAGCTGAGGTGAGTGCGGTGCTAAAGCTGGATAACACGGTAGTGGGCCAGACAGCTTGGAAAACTGTGGGGGAGCAGGCCTGGGACCAGACCTTTACCGTGGAGCTGGAAAGGGTCAGTATACACACACTGGCCACTGGAATGAAAGCTAGTGTCAATTGAATAAAATAAAACTGCTCTTTTTCCCTTTTCCAAAACTGATATCTGTGTGTCTCTGTCTTTGTGCCACTATCGGTTGTCTGTGTGCATGTATCTTAGTCAAGGGAGATGGAGATTGCAGTGTACTGGAGGGATTACCGCTCACTCTGTGCTCTAAAGTACCTGAAGCTGGAAGAGTTCCTGGACAACCAGAAACACAGAGTCCAGCTGGAGCTGGAACCTCATGGTCTGCTGCTGGCTGAGGTAAATGACAACATGCTTAAAGCACAGAGGTCTTGAGAAAGGAAAAATTGGTTTTGATGTCCTAGTAGACATGGCAGCCATGACAAACTATCTATTACTATACACAGAAATACTGAAATTTGTGTATACAATACAGTTCCCCCAACACACATACAAGCTGTCAGGTGAACCTGTGCTTAAAAAAGACTTTGGTATAAATTAATTAAAGGTTCAACCGTCCCAGTGCTTATGGGCATAAAAGGTAGGTGTTTATGTCTTTCATGTTTTTGTGTGTTTTCCAGGTGACCTTTTTTAACCCGGTCATTGAGAGAGTTCCTCGTCTCCAGAGACAGAAGAAAGTATTTTCCAAACAACAAGGTGAGGAAGAGAAAGCTAACAGGTGACCAAAACAAATAAGCTGTCGGCTGCTGCATCAATAATTTTCTCCTCTGCAGCTTCAGGAAAAGCAAGTTTTATTCAAAGTCGCTTGATCTTAATGAAGAGTCAAGAAGTGCCCTGCTGCTATGTCCACGTTTTTATTTAGACTTCAGCGCCCTCTAGTTGGGAATAAGAAAACATTTATTGAAGCAAATTTTCAAGATCTTTCTTCAAACATGTATAACAGATGTTTCAAAATCATGGAAAAGCAACACACAGAAATTAATCTGGTGGAATTTCACCTAAGCCTGTAAAGATCCTTCAGTGAGTAGCATGAATTGAGAAGCATTTTTCTATTATTTAAGTATTATTTAATTTCAAGGGGTATATTCAAGATGGTTCTAATCAGCTTAGAAATTCTCCTAACACGTCTGAATGTCAGGCAGTGATTTTAGTTGGAATTTATTTTTTTGTCTATTATAGGATTGTTTTTTGGTTCGATAGCATTTACAATAGTCACAATAGTAGTCTAAATTTACCTCTTTGCTTTAATCAAGTGTGATTGATGGTTGTCTGTTGTGTGACACATACACTGGTGTGTTTCCAGGCAAGGCGTTCCTCCGGGCTCGTCAGATGAATGTGGACATCGGCACGTGGGTGAGGCTGCTTCGAAATGCCATTCCCACTGTCAATAATTCGGGTACCTACAGTCCCAACGCACAGAGCCTGACGCTCAACTCTGGGTGAGACGCACAAACACACAAGCAGTCAAAAAAAAAAATGTGCAAAAGCCACAGAGGTACACACACTCTGCATCGTCATGCAATGTTTGATAGCTGTCAGCCATACTTAGCTATCAAACAACAGCAACGTTCCTTGAACCTTATTCCTTGTGTTTCCTGGCAAAGAATAAAGCATGTGATGCCTTCTCTGCCCGACGTCTAACAACCCTTCTGTGTTCTGTTTTTGTCTGTTCATTTGTCTGTCTGCATCGCCATGTTGGTATGTTCTTGTGTGTCTGTGTGAATTTTCCAGGGAGATCTCAGTGGAGAAGTTGAGTCTGGACAGCGACTCTCCAATAAGAGGGGATTACAGGAGAGAGATGGACACACACACTCCGGTGAGACAGATAGAGAAAGAGGAAGCCCAGGATATGGGGGAGGTGTGTGAGAGGGGTCAGAATCTTCAACAGTAAATTTTCTATGCAACAAACAAAATCTATCTATTGAAAATGAAATGAAAGGCCCTTCATTCACAAGTGAAGAAAAGAGTAATTATTATTATTTTAGCAGTTTTATCAGTGAATAATTAATCATGCATATTACAGGACATACTAAATAATATTTAAGTTGAATTTGTACAGACTTTGATGTTAGGCAGAAATTTGTGCAACCTAAAGTTATTTGAATTAAACCATATCATCTGATTAATTCATTAAGGAAATTTTTAAGACATCAAATTTACAGAGAAAGCATAGTTTCATTGGCATTGATGGCGATCATCCTAGCTAGCTCTGAATCCCCATAGTGAGCATGGAAAGCTCGTATTGAAAAAGGAGTTGATCATTATAGTTAAGTTATAATTAGTTATTAAAATTATTCAAGTATAAACAGCAGATGGTTTGTGGGCTGTTGATATTCAATCTCTTCTGTGAGACGTATATATAACAGCGCTTTAAATGGCACAGCCATGGTGATCGACATTTATCTGATTTGGGTCTTACTCGTCAGAATTAAAATACAGAGCAGTGACAAACATTGAATCGTTTGGTGTGGTGTTTGTTTGTCACATCTAAGTTTTTGTCATAATCCATATCTTATATCCTCTTTTCCTTCTGTTTCTGCATGCTGCTCTGCATCAATTCCTTCATGTGTTTTTCCTCGCATGTCCCCCATCAGGACCGACCACCAGTCATCGAGCCCTTCTCCCCCCCAGACCTCATCCCCGAGTGCCCTGTCCAAACCCCGTCTGTTAGCAGGTACACACTCACGCAGAAGCACTGGATCCAGATGTATTTATACACGTCTTATGTCCTACATTTATTTATATGTTTACAGGGATATTCTGTCTGTGTATATTCTGCCTCATATTAGGCTTTTTTCACTGAAGACAATTTGACAAATAATGATGACTGAATTTCATTTAGCTGCCTCGTGGTCATGTTCATCCTGACTAACTGTCACACAGTGGTGGCTTAGAAAACACATTCTAGGCCAGTGCCATTGTTAGGGCTACTTCTTGTTTTCATACAATGACGAGTTAATAATTTCTTTTCTGAAAACAGCCTGTCCAGTATTATTTATCCTTCCACACTCTCATGACAAGTTGTGCTGTCATGCATCCAGAGCAGTCAATTTTAAAATTTTGAAAGTACTTTATTATCCCCTGTAAAATATTCCTACTCACTTTGTGTATCTGTATCTCCAGTAAGCAGAGGCAAGGTCCTTTGTCCCTCCAGGACTTCAGGTTGATCGCAGTGTTGGGCAGGGGCCACTTTGGGAAGGTACAGTTTTTCAGTAAGGCTTATAAGATGTTTGGGGTTTTTTTTTTTTTGTTTTTTTTAATAGGATATTTATTGCAACTGACTGAAAAATTGTCACAAAGTACAAACACTTAGGTTGGTAGCGTACAGATCTGAAGAAATATGGGAAATCAGAAAGTCACATAACTATGGCATTAATGGTAAAACATACTAGCCATGAAGTCACTGTTTGTGCATATTTCCTGTTTCTTCTGCATTTATTGCCTTCCTTCCGTTTTTCTTTTTGATTCTTCACATTCAAAAGTTCAGTTTGTCGGAGCTGTGACTGAACTGAAACATCTGAACTTTTAAAAGGCTGTTTTTGCTGCTTGTGTCTGTGTCTCTAGGTGTTGTTGTCAGAGTACAAGAAGACAGGCACAATGTATGCCATCAAAGCCCTGAAGAAAGGGGATATCATAGCTCGGGATGAGGTTGAAAGGTATGTGTTGATGTGTTTATTATTCTGTATGTTTGTAGGTTTGCTGCCTTTTCAGCTGAGATCCCTAGGAGCTCCTTCAATACTGCACAGTTTTAGTTTGTGCTGTGGTGCCCTATAACAGCATAATAACAGTTCATCTGCAGGCTGAATGTGGGTGTCTCATCGACCAAAATGAGCACAAGTTTAAATATTTCTAATTTTTCCCTTTAATGTTTTTCCTCACCTCCAGCCATTTTGGGGGTGGTTTCCACACTCCCCTCAACAACTTTACACTTCTCACCCTTTTCGCTTATCTTTCTTATCCTTCCCTCTTCCCCGTCCAGTCTGATGTGCGAGAAGCGCATCTTTGAGATAGTGAACATCTCACACCATCCTTTCCTGGTCAACCTATTTGCGTGTTTCCAGACATCAGAACATGTGTGTTTTGTTATGGAGTACACAGCAGGAGGTGACTTGATGATGCACATCCACACAGACGTCTTCACAGAGCCACGAGCCGTGTATGTAACCCATCAATATATGTGAAAGAAAGTTGGAAATGTCATAAATTTGTCTGTGCGATCAGTCTGTAAACTACTTCACATAATCTACACATTAAGGCTGTTACACAATTTTATTATTATTAAGGAATTGTGTTTCCTCTGGTGCACATAGTTTACTCTTCCACTGTATTAAACTGCAATGCATCTTACTAATAATCTCATTTGATCCTCATTCTCCCATTCAATAAACTTTGCATTCAGTTTTTTACAGTCAATGAATAATCAAATATTGTGGCCAATAAAAAAACAAACAACTTTGCCATTGAACATTTCTCTTTTTTACAATAGTATTAGTGTGTATCCATTTTTCTTCTGTACAAAAGAACCAAAGAAGAGTACCTCAGCGATATTGATAATGTCCCATACAGAGCAGTAACCCAACTGTAGAACAGCTGGCAAACAGCTGTTTGTCCACCCTCAGAAAGCAGCGTAGATTGTCATTGTTTACTGTGTAAAAGCTCAGTTAGTGTTGTGTGTATATTCATGTTTCTTTGGTCTAACTTCAGGTTTTATGCAGCCTGTGTCGTTCTTGGACTTCAGTTCCTTCATGACCATAAGATTGTGTACAGGTGAGTGACAGTCTCACAGACCTGTCTTATCACATAATGGGTGAGATGTTAAATAGACTTCCATGTCAACTTGGACTACAAAAAACAGACTACCCCCCCCCTCCCCAACACTGGAACAAAGCTACTAATAGTACAGAAAACCAAAAAAGACATTTTCAGGATGCGATCTTCTTTTATAATTATTCTATCCATTTAATTGGACTGTACCTGATTTTGTTTTCCCATAAAGATTAATAATTACTGATTTTTTTTTTTATTTTTTTTTTTGGTATCTCCTGTATTCCTTCCAAATCTCATCCATATATTTTTTTTCCTTCCCTCTCTTCCAGAGACCTCAAGCTTGACAACCTGCTGCTAGACACAGATGGTTATGTGAAAATTGCTGACTTCGGACTGTGTAAAGAAGGTGAGTATTCATTTTGTCAGCTGAGATTTCATGTTTCATGTTTTCCTCAAACATGTAATTTTGCCTAAAATTTCACCTTTCTCTCTGTGTTTGTAGGAATGGGTTATGGGGACCGGACCAGCACATTCTGTGGGACTCCAGAGTTCTTGGCGCCAGAGGTCCTAACAGACACATCCTACACCAGAGCTGTAGACTGGTGGGGGCTGGGAGTCCTCATCTATGAAATGTTGGTGGGAGAGGTGAGAACTAATGAACCAAATTCAGTAAAAATGAGGGCCCATAACCCACTTCAGCCTGAAAAATAATTTGTAGTCAAACCCTTGTCTCTCTACAAACCCAACATTGGATAAATAACATTATAAAATCATGGCCAAAACATTATGACTTTGATTTTTCATTTTGGTATATTGGTATGTCGTCACCCCTCTTCAATGCCATATTAATATTCCTATGCATAGAGGATTGGATGTGCCTTTCCCTTTTTTTATTTGAAATATCTGCGATATAACAAGTCTGTGACACATGACATGTCTAGTGTAGTTTCCAAATTAATGTGATTTCATCCCTAGTTAGCAAAACTGATAACAGAGAGGCTCATTACAGTGCTCAGGACAATATTACTACACTCTATCTTTACTTAGAATGTAGTTCTTTAAATGTTGTTCTGTTAAAATTGACAGAACCTTCAATGTGCATTTATGTCGTGTGTGTGTAGTCACCATTCCCAGGGGATGATGAGGAGGAGGTGTTTGACAGTATTGTGAATGATGAAGTCCGCTACCCACGCTTCCTGTCCACTGAGGCTATTGGCATCATGCGACGGGTAAGAATACAGAAGTAAATACACAGCACTATGCTAACAAACTGCACTTACATGATGAAATATGAAATATAAGTCAACAGAGTTGTCATCTTGCTACTGTCTGACTGTACCATCCATTACAATGTCTTAATTTTGTATCTGTTGGCATGAGCAGCTACTAAGGAGGAACCCAGAGAGAAGACTGGGTTCTGGTGAAAAGGATGCAGAAGAGGTGAAGAAGCAGCCATTTTTCAGGGTAGGTACACTGATGTTGTTTTAGCTTTTTGTATATATGTCACTGTGCTGCCACAGTACGAGGGTTCTTCCTCTGGAGAATGTGACTGGTTGAAGAATATGCTTAACAAGATGAGTCATGTCAAAGATGTGTTGAGGGTGTGTTGGTATAAACAGCTGCAGTAAGAACTTACCACCAGCAGCTCTCTCTATAAATCTTGACTGTCTCTGGTTATGTTATTCCTCCCTGCTGATGAAATGGCACAAAAATCAATATCTGAAAATAGAAGGTTCAGTCATTTATCGATTCCAAAGTTGATCAATTTAGTTTCAAGTGACATTGAGCAAAACACTGAGAGGTGAATGCAGAAGCACATTTAATAAAAAAAAAACACAACCTTAAACCTTAAATGGAAGATATTAAAAAAATAAGAAAGAGTAGGAATTTGCTAATCCATTTATTTTGCTGTTTGTTTCTGCCTGTCTCAGAACGTGGATTGGGAGGCTCTGCTGCAGAGGAAGGTGCCCCCTCCTTTTGTCCCCTGCATCGGTGGCAAAGAAGACGTTAGTAACTTTGACGAGGAGTTCACCACTGAACCTCCAACCCTCACGCCTCCACGTGAACCCCGCATGCTCTCCCGCAAAGACCAGGACAGCTTCCGGGACTTTGACTATGTCTCTGACCTCTGCTAGTGAGCTGTTGGCTCACAGACCTCGAGGAATGTTTGATTGTGAGCGTTTTCCAATAATTTCATTCGAAGGGGATCAATTTGTCTCTACTGTCTGTCCGCGGACTGTTTTTCTGCCATTAATTACACTGTGAATGAATTTGAAGAGGCTGAAGGAAGTCAAGTCTGTGTTTGTGTCAGCAACTTTTTAAAGTTCAAGGATTGAGAGACATGTTCAATCATGAATGAAGGATGAGCAAAGACCTTCTCAATTCATTGTACAACACACCAGGGACTGGTGTATTTTGCAGTCATACAAAATGCCTCCTCCCATCTCTTATGTGTCAGTGTAGTAACTTGTGCAGCTGTGAGAGGTCAAGCTCTTCATACTGTTCACTGTTTGGAGGTTTCCCAGTGGGCCCTTATACCAATGCCTTACATTTGTACTTGTATATGATCCACAGAAAAGCATTTTGTTTTTACTTTATGAAAATGTGTATACAGCAGCAGGAAGTGATTCCCCCTGGCTGCAGAAATATTCACAATGCAAAAAGAGAATTTGTAGAGCTTTTCCAGTGATTGTTTGACACTGACTTTCGGTCAGGGTGACTGATCCAAGGCAGCTCAGGAGTTAAGAATGGGGTAAAGAACCACTGTCTGTCACAATCAACTTTTTTTATTGGAATGTTTACCGACCACTTTTTAAAATTTGTGCTGCTTGGATTTTCATTTCTGTGACAAAATCCAGCAGCAAATTGCAGTTATGTGAGTGCATTATTTCATACCCTGCATGTGCTTTGTTTTGTCTTATTAATATTATTTTGAAAAGGATGGGTAACATTTCATTCATAATTTAATATAAGTGTAGCAGACACACGCAACCATAAAAGCTATGTGGAAAAAACACTGAATACTATGACTTGATAAACAAATAAGAGTATTCATTGTGGGTTTAAGAGCTATTTATCCAGTTACCTTGATGGTCCCAAAGTTGAGAACGTAAAATAATTTTCCTCTGACAGTTGCATCAGATTTTACCCTTTTCGACTGTAGCAGTTTTATTATCTATTTGAAGAATTTAAGCCACACACAGGAAAACAACTACCCACTGTTCTAACTGCAGCAAGTTGGTTAAATTGTGATGATAAAATCATCTTTGTTTTAGGAAACGGCTGATTGATATCTTTTCTTTTTTTTTATGAAGCTCTGGGTGGTGCAAAACAATCACCCCTAGCTACATTATCACAGTAGAAGGAAAGAGAGAGTTGCAGTGAACCCAGCTAATTAGTTCTCTTGGCAATAAGGCTCTAAATGAACACTATCATTAGAGGGAAGCAGACGGATTAATGGTGTAAAAGTAAGAACCAGTGGTATAAAAATCCATAGCACAAATGATTACAGGTAGGGGTTGTTATGAGGTTTGCTGTCTGATGGTGTAGGTTTTACTTATGTGTATGACAATACAAAACCATGTGAGAGTATGAGATTACTTATTTTATAAAAAAAAAAAATTAGGAGAAAAAAATGACCTGTTGTGAATATGTCTGTTTGTTGTTGTTATGGGAGTTTTTATTCAAGTGAAGATGGAGAAAGTAAAGAAAACAAACAAAAAAAAGTGTATTCTTGAAGTGTGTAAGTACATTTCTAGTGCAGCACTTGAATGAATGTCTCAGGATTCAAAGTGCTTGTTGACCTGATTTTAAATTTTACAGTAACTCAAAGTCATTCTGCAACTTTAAATGAATTAATGAGGCAACAGTTTGATCATACACCATTTCCAAACATGTCACATCTGCAACTAATTTTTTTTTTTCATAATTGATGCATATGGAAGTTCGTTTTGCCATAGATTTTTTTGTGTCGTTAAAAAAAATGTTAATTAAAACTTACATGGCAAGGATGAAAGTGCCTGTTTTGTCCAAGCAACAGCCTAAGGCCCAAAATTGTAAAAGTCAAATCCTCACATGGAGGTCAAAGCAACAAATATCTCCCATTTCTGATTAAGGTATGATTATGTAAATTGCTATTGATTTATTTATTTATTTAATTGTAAAGATTCATAACAATGGAACAAATGTATTTATTTATTTTACACGTAGTCAACAAAATTATATTGCAATCATCACCCTAGTTAATACCAGGTAGAAACCTTTTTTTATATATACAACTGTCTTTTATATTTATCTCCTTATTTTGTTTGGGAGATACTTCTAATGGACTGTTCAAATGTGACCAGTGGCCGTATAATTTAACAATTTATCACTACATTTTACTTAACATTTGTTAATGTTTCATTAGAAACCTAAGACCCTTGATGGTTCTAGCAAAAATGTAGGCCCAATGTATAATTTAGAGGTTTGAAATAATCAATAATTACTTTTTGTAATTCAACTATTACTGAATAGAAACACATTACTAGATATACATTTTTATGCAAGCATGGCACATGAACTTAAAAATCTAAAATACGAAATTCAAAACTTGCGCACTTAATGTAATAAGGTTCCGGACAAGATTTGACACGTACTCTGCTCATGAGTAATTTTAGTTTTGCATGCATGGCAGCAAAATTAATCAGTGATTACTACCATAATAAGGCTACGTCTGTTGGACTTTTGCATCATAACATAAATAAAATAAATAAAGACATTGATTTAAGTGTAGATGTCCCAACAGCCCTTTTGGGAAGTGGTACAACAGTCAATTGAAGGTGGGGATGGGAGGGACAAGTTCCTCATGAGCGAACTGAAAGGTTAGGGTGCAGGAGGATTTTTCCCAGCCATACAACTTTAAGACTGCTTATATTGTGTTTGAGTAATTACTAAAGCATTAGTTAATGGTTATTAGCTGTACCACTACCATTAATAACAGCTCTACTTTTAACCTTTTATTAAACGGTGCCCGAACAGAAGAGGACAAAGTAAAAAAAAAAAAAGTGCAGGTCCAGGATCAAGGATGCCTTTTTTTCCCCATAAATGTTTACTTTTCCTTCTTCCTGCTCAAAGGGATTTGTGTAAATAGTAAATCAGGCCTCTGTGACAGAGAATGAATGACTGTAATGTCTGCTACTTGATGTGCATGAGGACAGAGCTGTAACATGAGTGAGCATATTACTGCAGTGCGTGTGTGTGTATATGTATGTGTGTGTGAGAGAGAGAGAGAGCGTGCGCGTGCATGCATGCACACGCGTCCTGGCTCTGCCTGCCTGCCAGAGAGGGGAGTCGAGAGCTCTGCTGGGAACTACATGGTGCTCAATTTTTCAAGATGTCGTCGCTGGAACAGAGGCTGTCGCGAATCGAGGAGAAGCTAAAGCAGGAAAATGAAGAAGCTCGCCGGAGGATCGACCTCAACATTGACATGAGTCCGCAGCGTTCACGTCCGAGGCCGAGTGAGTGTCCACCGGGGAGGACCGGGGAGTCGGTAACGGGCAGAATAGCCGGGGTAAAGCTCGGAGAGGCGGAGGGAGGGAGGGAAGGAGTGGGGGTGTTAATGCTGCTCCTAGCTGCTGTATGCTAGCAGGCTAGCTACATAAACAAACACCGACTCGGCTTGGACGCTGGATTCCTGTGTCAAACCACATATCAAAGTGTCGGGACGATTTCTACAGATAGTTAAACGAAATTTAGAAAACCTGAATAGCTGTCATGAGATATCTCGTTAACAGTCACGTCCCGAAATCTGTTATGATCCTGTCCTGTCAAACAGGCTAAGCTAACGAGCTAGCTCTGAGTGATAGACAGTGGCAGGCCCGGCGACAATCTCTAAATCTGATGTAGCTTCCAGGCTGCTTTTGTAAAAATCACAGACGCACCAATACACCTGGGTGCTCCTGTACTTTAATGTAGTTGCTAGGCAGTAATTTGGCTCATTACTTTTGCGGCAAAGTCACATTTTTAGCCCATTTTTGTCCCTTGGCCAAACAGACGCTAACTCCTGCCAGCTACCAGGACTGTCGACACTCACCGTCCGGTCGGCTGACGCTGACCGGATGGTGAGTGTCGACCCCGGCCGATCTGATGAGATGCTAATACGGTGTCTCCTCTAAACAAGGAGAAGGGAGAGCCGGTCCGCAGCCAGGCCACTGAATTAAACCCTTTCTGAAGTTTTTTTCCCCCCGTGAGATTGAAGCCTGTGTTGTAAGAGATGGGGAGCTGGGCCCTTGAACCGTGTGCTAGGAGGAAACTGGCCGGTTAGTTGAGCAGGAAAGTCTGCATGAAACACTGTGATGGACCCAAACACCTCTGTTAGCTGAACACCGTGTACCTGCGAGTGTATGGGGCCATTAGCAGCCGATTAAATGTTGGGTCACGGAAACAGATAATTTTTTCCTACAGATAATCACTTCTTCATATAGTAAGGTTTGAGAAAATCCCGCTTTGTTTTGTCCCTTTCTTTCCTTAAAAAAAAAAAAAAAAAAAAACAAGTATTATGTGGTTAGAGTAGCTATCTGTATGAATGAAAGTGGGAAGTGTGTGAATGAGTTAAATCTCTGTGTTTCTCTTATAATCAACAAATACCATGAAAAGATCAATTTCAACCGTAATTATTAAGCATCATTTGTTTATCTGAAACCATATGTAGCTTTTTTCCTTTAACAAAAAACACATGCACCAACCGATAGTACTGACCTCATTCAGTCGGTCAAATGACATTCGTTTCACACTCAGTCCACAACAAATATATGTTCTCTCCAACTGTCATGTTCAAAGTCAGTGTTATTCGTCATCAGTAACTCAGTCAAAGCTACTGGATCAATTTTGAATGCACCAGCAGCCACTGCCCTTGGTTCACCTTACAGAGAGTGAGTCCAGTGACTTCAGTGCAGTAATTAAAAAAAGTAACCTTGCTAATATTGATATTGGTGCTCTGTTTGAAGAGTGCACCACTATTAAAAACACAACAGCAATCGACACACTGCTGCTCTTGGTGGCCTGTGGCCTCCTGGAAATAGTCTCCATTGAAAACAGTCCCCAAGATATCTTAACTCCTGTTGGAATAACATTTTCTAAAACCACAGTGCCAAGCCGTGTACAGGAAAATGTTCCCACCTTCTCTGAGAACACAATATATTTCTGACCCAAGAGATGCGTTGTTTATTTTGGTCTTTTCATAGTGTTTGCAGATGATATGAAAACTAGAGTCATCTCTGAACTATACTCTATATCTTTCAGGGGGGCCTGGGAACACCCAAAGGCCCATTCATGGTGTTTCTGGGGATCCACAGCAAAAATTTGTGTGTTTTGTTTAATTTGTGAATTATAGAAATCATAAAGTCAGTTTTTTTTTTTTCCCTCTTCATTTGCTATATGATGGAGTGTGTATGTGTGCCCACATGAGTGATGGTCTTCGCAGTACAGTGTAGTAATGTGCGTGTGTGTGTATATTTTCTTTCCTCTGTCTAGTCATCGTGATCCAGCTCAGTCCTGCTCCAGCCCCTTCCCAGCGTGCAGGTATCATTCAATCATCGCTCTCTCTGCCACTGAACTTTACTCCCCTTTACCACCACCCCCCACACCTGTCTCCTGTTTCACCTTCCACCCCTCCTCCATCATGCTTTCTTTCTGGGTTTTTTTTTTTTTTTTTTTTTTTTTGGTTTTTAACGATTCTTGCGCCAATCAGTGTTTTATTCTCTCTTACATAAAATACAGGCAATTCTTTACATTGTCATTACTTCGTTGCGATGCAGTACACCCTAATGGACTCTTAATACTGTAATTTTTCCACACTTGTCTTTTTAACACTTCTATGCACATCTCTTACTTTTGGTGCAGAACAGACTGTGCAAAAAAGATCTGTATGCCTTTCATGAGTGGCTGTAAAAGTCAGTTCACTCTCAATTCAACAAGATTAACTATGGTTTTTAGCAACATATCAGAAACTGTCATTCAGATTAGTTAACAAGATTTAGCTTGGTTTCATAGACATTGTGAATCATAATCACAACTTGTAAGCATGTTGACTTAACATTTCAAAACACCTCCCTACGCACACATTCATTTACTCTCTCTCACACACACACACACACACACTCAATAAATCATATTGAATTTCACATCAGTGTCTGACAGTTTTACAACTGAATAAGTATCTCCACAGAGGGGATAAAGTTTAATCCATGTTTGTGAAACCAGTCCCTGACCAGTGCTGAAATTTTAGCCCATCAGTTATTTACACCTTCTCTCAATTCACATCCTCTCTCAATCTTTCCATCCCTCCTCCTCTCTGACTGAGTGTGTCTTTGCCAGTGGCAGGGCAGGTTTGGTGTGTGTTGATGTTCACTGTGTGTGAGTGTGAGAGTCAGCTGATTAACCTTCATTTTGTTAGAAGCTGAGAATCAAAGTGCATGTGGCTTTTCTGCACGGCACAGTGTTTTGGGTTGTTTTATGGTTGACTCGGTCTCTAATCCAGCATCCCTACTGGTCCATCTGCAGGAGTGCTGTGGATGCTCTGGCTTCTCTTTCTCTCCCTTTTTTCTCTGTGTGGCGACTTAAGACTTGCCTTCCTGTCTGAGTCTGACTGGCCGACTGACTGTTCGACTTCCAGCTTCATCTGTGCTATGCAGTTTTGGCTGAATTTCTCTCTCACATTAGTCTGATGTTGCTGGTCTGTTATTCATCTTCTGGCATCCCCTCCTTACCTCCTCCTTCCTTTCGCAGCGGCACTTTGCGATCAGGAGGCAGTGCAGCAGTGCCTGCGAATATCTGTGTGTTTGTGTGTCCTCCCCTCTACTTGCTCTTTCTGCCCTTCTATCTTCCCATCCGTCCATCTGGAGCCAGCAGAACTATGGAGATGTGTTTGGTGCCAAAGACTGTCCGAGTCCTCTTTCCTCTCCACACTAACCCTCTTCTCCCCTGCACTAACTGGTTCTCCATTTACAGGCTGATCCATCCACAGGTGACTCATGGATACAATCACCCACAGGCACTCTCAGAGAAGTTGCCGGGGATGATACTATAAACACAATAATAATTATGATTATCACAAGGGTTGCATGCAGTGGCAATGTCCTTCAAGTTGGTTTTGGAAACGTTACCAATGTGCAACTTCTGAATCAGAGGTCTAGTGCTCATACTTGGTCATCGTAGTGTCTGTCTTTCAAGAGCATTTGTTTGCATGACAGATCTATATTAATACCTCTTTGGACTTTTCTCTTGAAATTCATTAACATTGCCATTTTAAATTGAAGCAGTGCTTGCACATATGAGATAAGGTGCATGATTTACACCTCTATTTATATGGGGCAGGAAGCATGTTGCATCTTCTGTTTAGAATTTGGGTTTCAGTACCTGTCAGTTGTGAACTTTCAATTTGGCATCCAGGGTTATGAAGTCATTTATTTGTATTAGTAAGGCTGTTTTGCTCCAGTTTATTGTAGCTTAAAAACATAACTGTTCTTGCTCTGCCTGTTAGTTTCAGTGTTTGTTTGCTCACCTAAATCTGGGGACATTGTGAAATCACTAAAAAGATGTCCAATCGGTTTAACAGAGGCAAACATTTGCAGATTGTTTAAAAAAAAAAAAAAAAAAGGGAGAGCGCTAGAGAAAGAAAGACAGACAGACAGACAGCCAGGCTAACCGAACACTATTTGGGAAAGAAAACTGAGTTGAAACAAACCATTGCAAACATTTCACAGAATGACTTAAAAACAGACCCAACATACATGGTTTGGTTCATTCACAGTTTTTGGGAATGAGCCTCTGTTATCTTATTTACAACCAGTACAATGAACAGCTCTTTCAGCTTTCCCTGTTGGTCATATTTTTTCATATTTTTAGTGGTGCTGCTATGTCCTCAAATCTTAGCAAGACATGGATGGAACTTGTTAATTCAATCCTAAGTTTAACAAACTGAAGTTTTCTTTTTGAAAACAACCTGTGGATGTCCCCTTCCCTGAACTGTACCTCCTGAGTTGTGGGCTAACCCTGTGCTATCCCTCTCTGCCTGAGAATGGTGTTGCTTTTGCGCTGAGATAACCATCCTGTTTGTTTTAACATTGGGTCGAGACATCAGCGAAACAAAAACAAAGCTGTTACTTTGAGGGGAAAAAACAACAAGTTGAAATGCTGGTTAAATACTATTCAGGGACTAGATAGTGCTGCAGTGAAAGAACTCTTTGACCTCGCCAAGGCCAGTTTCTCTGGTGCTCTTGGAGTCTCATAGGAAATAATTTTCAGTTGGTATTACACTGAATATAATACATCATTTTCTTTTCTTTCCAGTCGCTTGTTGTGAGAAACAATGCGAAGCCCAGATTTCAGGGAGGAAAACCAGAGTCAAAGAAAACAAAATTTGTTTAACAAAGTGAAGAAATACCCCAAAAACTCAGAATATATTACCACGTCCTCAAGATCAAGAGCTTAAAATTTCTAAAATAATCAAGTCAGGGAATGCATGAATGAGCATGGCCATCTTACACCCTCTGGCATGCTGGCCGCTGGTGTAAGACACACTATTCTTTTAATAAAGTGTCCTCTGTGTGTCTAATGTGCCCATTCTGCCTCCCAACCCAGCTCTGCAGCTGCCGCTTGCCAACGATGGAGGCAGCCGTTCATCGTCTTCAGAGAGCTCGCCTCAGCATCACCCCTACCCCAGCCGCCCACGACACATGCTCACCTTGCCTACACCTCCGTACGGCCTACAGAAGAGTTTAGAGAAGTATGTCACGTGTTAGAAACACTAATGTTCATGTGAGCAATAATTACCAAGGCACTGCATTTACAGTAGTGTCCTCCTTGCTAGAGTGACAGATGTTACATATATGCACACAAAATAGTTGTATGGACACAAATACACTGATCATAGCAACACACAAACACTGTTGAATTTACTCTCCCTTACATTATGTATTCATTTGTTTTGTTCCCACAGTGCAGAGATTGACCAGAAACTGCAGGAGATCATGAAACAGACAGGATATCTGAAGATCGATGGTCAGGTAAGATGTGCACATTAATCCCCTCCATATTAAAAACCACAACAAGAGCTCATATGTCTTGTTAACAACTCGCATGAAAAGACAAACAATGAACTGTGCATGAGCCTCATGTTTGTATGTGAGGCCAATGAAAATAAACATAATGACCAACACACTGTACTGTTGCTTTAAAAAAAAATGCTTAGGACATGGATGGCCATATTAATCTTATCTTTTCTTGGGGTGAATCGAAATGATTCACGCCACTGAAGTGTCCTTGAGTCAAGCACAGAATATTAGGAAGTCAACGGCCCTTCCTATAGTTTTTCGACAACGACAAGTGAACATTATGAAAGCAATCAAAAACTATCCAATTGGCTTTTGTCCAACAAGATAAAAATGGAAGAGATTGGCTATATGCTGGCCTCATCAAGTCTTTTTTTCCAATTCAGCCTTTGAGTTTGAAGAAGCTTGAGGAAAATGTGATGTGACTCATCATTGATTTTGGGGGGGGGGGGGGGGGGGGGGGGGGGGGTTGCCTTACAATGCAGAAAGTCTGAGTCAATTTTCAATTGTTTCGAAAATTTTGCTAACTAAATTCCCATTTAGTTAGCAGGGCATCGAGTAAAAACATCTTCAGATTGGTGTTGGCTTTTGCTCCCACAGCAGTATCCAGCGGAGGTCACAGACCTGATCAGTGAGGGGGAGATTGGCAGCGGAACCTGTGGACAGGTCTTCAAAGTACGATTTAAGAAGACAGGCCATGTCATTGCCGTCAAAGTAAGATCATCTGGTTTTCAGAATTTATACATACAGATTTATCTTTACACGCATACCCCCCAGTGTACAAGGGAAAGACAGTGGCAGCTGATGGCACATAAATGCTGTTGCCCAGCAGATATTATCAAGTTTCTGAGCTGCAGATAAACTTGTTTTTCCTGTAATGACAAAGATCATTGACAAAATACTGATTAATAAAAATCTCAGATTGGCAATGTTCTTTGAAAAGTGTGATGACAAAGTAAAAACAAAGTTAGAAGCAACAAAAGTTTGACATATAACACAGATCTCTCACCACAGTGAGATCAGCTGCAAGTGCATTTATGCTTATTCAATACAAAAGAAAACCCTATGATATATATTAAATCCACAATCCAGTGTCAAGCCGCACTGTATTGGAACACAAACCTAAACGAAACAAAAATTAGCCAAAAAAATATGACAGTGTCAGTGACAATGTTTACATCAGGTCTTATAACCAAAATTTTACAGGACTTTGAATTTGAGGACAATAATTTAAAAAAAATAATAAAAATAATAATAATAAGTCATTTGTTTTGGTAACAGTACTAATCTGTGCAGCACAGTTTATTTCAGGCCATTTGTTTGAGGCTTGGGAGGACATAATAGGCACTTGTTAGTGTTCCTTATCTGGCCTAGCTGCTGTTGTTTTGTACATTGTGAGCTTTCATAAACAATAGCATACTAAAGGTAAATTTGGATTTGACAGGACATTTTTATAATTAGTGTAAATGTCTTACAATGGGCTCTTGACAATGGGCTTATTTTTCCTTATACACTTACACATTTTATTTTTTTTTTTTTTTAAGCATAAGAAGGTTTTACACAATAGGTTCACTTAAATTAACTATCAAGTGAAGTAAACACTCAAACAACAAAAAAGGAAAACAACATTGCAGTACACAACCATGAGGGGAAAAATAGAAAGGTAGAGAAATAGCTTCACCCTCACCCACTTCACCCTTCCCATCAATAAGTAGTACTATCTAGAATTAATAAAAATTCCTTACAAGGAACATAAAGGCAGTTTCAAATGATATACCGTATGAACTGGATGCAAACAGCAGCTAAGTTGCACTCTCTTTTATCTGGACGTTAACTGTGTTCATCTTACCAACAGATGGCAGAAACAACCCCCCACAGCAACCCTGTTATTTATAAGTTGACTTAATTGTAACCATCTAGACAGTATTGTGATTAAACAGCCCATCAGTTCACCGCAGGGGTCTTTGCTTAGTGATTTCCTAATTACTTGTTACTTAATTTGTAAACAAAGCCAAGCATGTGTTTCATATGTTCAAATGCTGGTTGGAATCTGATGTCTTTTGTGGTGTGTTCCCAGCAAATGCGTCGCACAGGAAACAAGGATGAGAACAAAAGGATTCTGATGGACCTGGATGTGGTGCTGAAAAGTCACGACTGCCCTTACATCATCCAGTGCTATGGCGCCATTGTTACCAATGTTAGTGTCCCCAAAATACATAATCGTCATGACTGTTGAAAATGAAAAAGTGCGGCAGGATCGATTTGAGTAGTTTCACCTGAATACAAAAAAACTGCTCCTGTGCATTTTATTTAACTGTCTTATGGAACTGGTAAAAGTTAAGTGTATTTGCTTACATCTGCAGACAGATGTATTCATTGCAATGGAGCTCATGGGAACATGTGCAGAGAAGCTGAAGAAGAGAATCCAGGGGCCCATCCCAGAGCGAATCCTAGGAAAGATGACAGTGGCAGTAAGCGACCAAAACACATACTGAGAATATAAGAGTTATACAGCTCACTCATTGTTTTTGTTCCTACTGTCTGGCCTTATTGTGTGTGTTTTCCTGCTCCAGATAGTTAAAGCGTTGCTGTACCTTAAAGAAAAACATGGTGTTATCCACCGGGATGTCAAACCTTCTAACATCCTGCTGGATGCTAAAGGTCAGATCAAACTGTGTGATTTCGGCATCAGTGGACGCCTTGTTGACTCCAAGGCCAAGACTCGCAGTGCTGGCTGTGCTGCCTACATGGCGGTGGGTTAAAACAGACATACACACCAATTCCAAATCCTCCAATAAGCTCACACACAATCATATGCTGTTATTTGTCTGTAAACATACAATCAAGCTTACATATTTGTACTTGTAGTTTAACAAACCTATGCTCATATTAATACATGATACACCATAAGTATGAATATAGTAGTAATATGAATTGTTTTGTATTCCTGCAGCCTGAAAGAATAGACCCTCCAGATCCTACCAAACCGGACTATGACATCCGAGCAGATGTGTGGAGCCTTGGCATCTCTCTGGTAGCTGACTCATGGTTTTATTGGGAAATATAAACATGTTAGCCTGGAGTGCCACAATGACTGAGCCGATGGCTGACATTTTTGAAAAATGTCACATTGACAGAGTGCCATTGTTTAAAAAAAAAAAAAAAATAGTTTGAAAGCGTTGTACAGTGTAACCTAAGTATGTACACAATGAGAAAAAAGCAGTAGGTGTTGCATTGGATTTGTACATAGTCTAATACCTGTGTGTGTAAAACATAAATGAAAAAACTCGGCTGGTCTCTGTAGGTGGTGTCAGCCTGATGAACTGACATACTGACCCTAGACCAGTGTTCACACAAAGTCTTTTTATTTAGCTGGACTGATAGTCCCACATTTGTAGTTTGTTTTGGAGGGGGTTGTCAGGCTGGAGAAGTTCTATCTCACCTGATTTTCCTACTTTAATTTATGGGTTAAATTAATTTAACTAATTTAATTAATTTCTATAGCTGTGAACAGATTGATGACTGATCACCTAACATCTCGACAAAATGATTAAAATTTCTGCCTTGAAAGTGTAATTTTCTGTTAATCACCTATTTGGTTGCTAAATCTTGCTGCTCCAAAATGAATAGACGGTGCTCTGAAGACAATTTAGACCGAAATGCAATAATTATTAGTTTTTCTGCTTCATTATTCATATATTTGAGCATAGCGACCAATGTTTTATTAAGGGTGGGAAAATTATGTCTTGAGCATGAAAATGAGTTAGATTTTAGTACTGACAAAACCTACAAACATTATGTCTTAGGCAACTACAAGAGAATTTTCTATTGGTTTGTTAAATCAAATAATAAAGACGCTAAACATTTTAATTGATCCTTTCCCGTAGGTGGAGCTGGCCACAGGACAGTTTCCCTACAAGAACTGCAAAACAGACTTTGAGGTTCTGACTAAGGTGCTGCAAGAAGATCCTCCTCTGTTGCCTCTTAGCATGGGCTTCTCCCTCGACTTCCAGTCCTTCGTCAAAGACTGGTAAATTCATATTTCACTCTGTAACTAATTGCTAGTTAATTTATTGCAGGCTAATGTGAAGTGCATGTGTTTTCATAGCCTCACAAAGGATCACAGAAAAAGGCCAAAATACCACCAGCTGCTGGTAAGCCACCAGGCACAATGTATAATTTCCAGATTACCCAGCATGACTCAGTGCTCAAATGTAACCAAACTTTCTTGACATGTGTCTAAATTTGTTGTTCCTCTCCCTCATCCAGGGCCATAGTTTCATCACACGCTACGAGGTGCTGGAGGTGGATGTGGCCGGTTGGTTTCAGACAGTGATGGATCGCACCGAGTCGCCTCGCAGTAGCCAGTGTTACAGCCATCAGCACCAGCTCCACTCGCTCTTTAGCAGGTAGCCTAGCCCTCCTGGCCTTAGCTTAGCAACACGCTAGTCTAGCCTAGCTTTAGCTTTGCCAAGCCCAGACTCAGTCTGTCCTTGTCTAGCCCAGCGTCAATAGCTAAGCCTAGTGTTAGACCCAGCCCACCTGTCTATCTGTCCACCAGAGAAGCTAAGGAAGAGGAGAAGACTTGATAGAAGACTCTGGTTGGACAGATGGAGTGATGGAGAGGGAGAAGGATCAGTGGATGGATGGCTAATGGCTTTCAATCTGGACAGGCAGACATGGGGAGGAGGGAGCAAAAAATGGCTCACACTGCAAACTATTTGTATGTCCTTATTTTCTACATTAGTTTTTAACACACATATGTCTCCAGCATTGATCCAAAAATTGGATTAGTCAACAGAGTAGTCACTACACACTGGAATAAAGCATCTGCTTAATTAGCAATCATGAATAACTCTTGTACATATACGTAATGGAAGACAAAGCAACGTCTGATGCAATTATGATTCTTCAGGTGTTTCTTATATCACAAATTCTCAGGCTGTATCTGTGAGTTTGCATGTGTGCGCGCGTGTGTGTGCGTGCATGTGTGGGGATAAATATCATGACAAATTAATGATTGTTTTTAAGTGAGATTATATTTCCTCGTTATTTTATCACCTTCATACTACAACCCTAACACACAAACAAAATTTTAACATTTAAATAATAGTTTTTTTAATTCACTTTGCTATTAAATATGTTTGAATTATCATCCTTGTATTTAGCAGCTGCATAATTGGGAAAACAACAATGAAAATTAATTACAAAAAAATTAGTGTTGCATTCTATCTTCATAGAGAAGGATCTGTGTATTCTGAAAGGGTTAGAGGAAAGTTAAAAGATATGGAGTGATACTAACAAGGAAAGAAGTGAGTTAGAAAGAAGTCTGACTTTTTTTTTTTTTTTTTTAATCTGAAGGAGGAAAAAAACCTAGAAAGTAGATGGTGGGAGTCATACGCTTGTGGTGACAATTTGAAAGACTGAATCACTGTTACAATGAGGACAAGTAAAAATGGGAGCAGAGTGCTTTTTTAGTGAGAAGGCCAAGAAGTGGAACTTATCTTGTACAAAGAATAGAGGAGTAGATCTTATTACCTGTGGAGCATTTCTTTACTTCACTCTGTTAATCTACCTCTGCCCCTTCGTCCACTCCTCCGTCTCCCTCTGCTGTTTAGTGTACTGTAGTGCTCCACACTGTTTCCAGACCAAAGGCCACATGTAGGATATCATTGGTGGAGGCCAAGAGATGTAGACCTGTCCCTGTGAAATTTCTGACTCTAAGAAACCACATGACAAGTCTTGATTTAGCATGTTCTGGTGTGTTTTGTTTTGTTTTGGTTTTTTTTTACAATCTAGATGAGGGGTTTCAAATAACCATCCGCAGTCCCAAACACATTATGACTATATTGTTAAATGACTCCCAGACATTGGTTGTTTTCTTTTTGTTTTGTAACATCCCTGATCTGAACTTTTTCCCCCATGATAAACATATTAATGATACTGCTTCCTGCAATTTTATGAGATGAAAAAGCAGGAAATTTTTTGATCTATTATCAAAATTAAATGTTGCATTTAATATACTTTTGACTATTAGTTGAGGTTGACACCGTGCAGATTTTACATAGTTGCTCTGCTGAAATTTGCAGCTGAAATCTGTGTTATGTTATGCAGCCGCACAGAGAGAACAATCTGTGTGGCCCCAGGATGTAACTTTGAGACCCCTGATCTTGAGGATTGTTAAGATCAAAGCGTGTGTGACACCTGAGTCGATCAACATGCTTAAAACTGCAGTGTACACATGTATTTTAAGTGCAGTCTTTCTGCCTCCCTTTTCATTGGGGTCACAGCCAAAGCCTGCTAAATACACAGACTCAAACCTTCCAATGCCCGATCACTCACCAAACCAAATCACTGTTAGACACAGAGACTCGAGGAGTTGCATAGATAGAGACAGGAAACTGCAAAGTGTCAGAGAGTCAGAGAGAGAACCAGGATTGTTGTCAAGTTGGCAGAAAATATGAGTGGAAATGAAGCAACAGGAAAATGAGAGGTGAGGACAGAGTGAGGTGAGAGGGGAGACGGCATTCAGAAAGTGTGATGGGAAGTCAGTGAAGAGAGACAAACTGGAGTTGGGTGACAGGGAGTTATAAGTTTGAAAAAAGAGAGAGGAAATAGGGAATGAAAACATCAGCCCAAGTTTCACAGGACTGCCAAGCAGCTCTGAGGCTAGCTGGTTATTGTAAAAAGCTTTCATGGTGTTACACCAACCTACCAATTATGATTTTAAAAAGAGAGTTAGCGTGTTGTGTTTATGATGTTGATGTTCTGTTCAAACTATGTTATTTATTACATTGCTACTGCTGCTACTTTTTATTGCTTTAGATGCTGCTGTCACTTCTTTTCCCCAAAGGACAAATACTATTTTTTTTTTCTCTCAAGCCAAATAATTAAAATAATGCAATGTCTACACATGTTACCAAATACTGAAGAGCAAGTGTAAAAAGGGTAAAAGCAAGTGAGAGGTGGCATGATGGATTAGAAAAGAAAGTGCAGGGAAGTTGGCTTCGCAAAAAGTACTAACTCACATCATATAGAAACACACACCTCACTTCAAATGTATCTCCATGTGTAATGGGAGTAGTTCATCATTGATACCCCATTGTCACACTACAACTCTGTACAGTGCAGATATGAGTAGAGGGGATGTCTGTCTGTCTGTCCAGATGCTTTCTGTCACATCCAATCTTTACCCTATCCATCCATCCCTCCCTCCGTCTGTCCACAGGTCGCTTGCAAGCTTGACAACCTTGACAGTTCACACCAAAGGTGTCTACAACTCAACTAAACTATGAGGCCATTGTTGTTGCTGTTGTTATTGTTGTTGTTATTATTATGACGATTGTTATTGACATTATAATTGGATTACTCTCAGCTATGATATATATGAAATCTCTATAGCTATAGGATGGGGGTTGCTGTCATATAGCAGTGACATGTGTGTCATACTGTACAGAGGGAGACTGGTGCACTTACACATGACAAAGGCCAAGCAATAAAGCCAACTGGCTAATCTGTCTGCTCAGTGAATCAAACTCATCACCGGCCTGTGTCAAGGTAGTGAGCTCAACTTGGCCTGAAACGCTTGATGGCCCCACTTGTCCATCCCAGAAAACTGGTATCACGTAGCTGGTTATCAAGTGGCTCTGTTAACTTTGGGTTTACTAAACCATCTAATCTACAGCGAGGCATAGAGTTGAATAACAAGAGAATTCAATTTTTTGGACACTCCTACCCTCTGAAATGTAGTATTTTACATAAATAAATATGTGGAAGGCAGATTTTTGGACAGTCATCACAGCAAAAGCATTACAAGTACAGAAGATGACCATTCCCCCCACTATAAAACTGAACTAAATGTCTAAACAAACTATATTGTGGGTAAATAGTGTGTTCATTGTGAGCTAAATTGGCCATTCATCTGATGTTTATGAGGAAACCTCTTCTAAATACACAAAAAACTTTCCTCAAAGTTACTCTACTCATCATTTTGGTACATTTATTGTCCACCGTCAACTCTCCAGGTTATCAAAGAAATCTCCACCCCTACCTAAAAGTAAGCCAGCTTCTTGATGCCAGAAAAATCTGCCTAAACAAAGCTTTTGTCACTTCCTGATCTGTGCCCCTGAGCAGATGAGAGAGTGAACTCTGTTAGCTCAGCCTTTGATGGGTTATCAAGACCAGGATGTGACCTCGTCCTGATTTCAAGCCACGGTTTACCTTCAGAAATCAACAGGGTGGCCCTGCTGTTGTAACCTCTCTAAATATCGGGATTCAGGGCTGATTGTGTTCTGACTGCTCAGCCCTTCTGCTCAAACTATTGTATATAAACGTGGATTTGGTGCTCGGCGTCCTTCAGCTGTCCTGCTCTGCCAGCACAGCCGGGGATGTGTCGTTGGTGCACTTTTAAATGTAACCATACTCGAAGACAGTGCCACCAACACACTATAATGTTCACTGTTCAAATTCTTGTTTCTGTGTCTCGGCTGACTACAAAGCTGGACCCAGTCTCCCACTGTCAAGGTTCTCTTTTTTTAAGCTCATATTTTGCAAACACACGCACGCTCACTCAACTGTGCTGTCGGTGTGCATTTCCATCTAAACACCTGACTGATGGTGCCAGACTATACTTCTGTCAGTCAGTCAGGTCAGGCTGTGTGTGTATCTGACTCTGTGTGTGTTGGGTGACAAAATGGCAGATTATCATTGTACACACACATAGATACACACTAAATGTATAAAGTCCCATTCTGCACAGCAATGCTGGCTACTGCCAATAGTGGCTTTATGTGTATATTAGATTGCTGGGTGCGAGGCCAGCGGTGTATAAATTCAGCAAGGTCATAGGGTGTACCTGTGCTGTGCCTTGCCACCGAGCGTGTGTGCGTGCGTGTGTGTGTGTGCGTGCGTGCGTGTGCGTGCGTGCGTGTCTGCGTGTCATCACCCCATCTGTAAGTAAACCAAATATCATTTTCACTATGCAGTCATTCAAACTATGTCAGCTTGCTTCAATGGGGAAAAAAGCCTCGTGTACATACACAGATTTACAGATGAACTGGAGCGTGAGTTTTTCTTTTCAAGCCCCTCCCACCTCCCATCGAGTCAAAACAGAGCAAGAGATATGTGTTGAATGAGCTGACAAATATTTAAGGATTGTATTGGGGTTGGGGAGGGATGTGGGTTAGACTGGGGTTTTTAGTGTCGGGGAGATACAGATCAATGCTGTAAAGTATATCAATTGCATGTTATTGTCATCGCTGTAACTGCCATTGTTTTTGTTATCTTTTTCGTTTTTGTTTTGTTTTTTTCTTCCAAGACAACGGGCGGTTGGGGCGGGGATGCACAAAACTTTATCTTTATTTATGATTTTTACACATATAGTCTGTATTTTTGTTTTTGCAAAAAAAAATGTTGAATTTATTGTGTTCTTAGGAAAAGACACACTTTTTGCCTTTTTTTTTTTTTTTTTTTTTTTGGGTTTGTTTTGTCAAATTTGCAATATCTGTTTTCACTTGGGCCCCTAATTAAGTTTTCTAGGAGGAGGAGGAGGAGCTGTATCATTAGCAGTTAGTGTCCAAGAAATTACATTTTTCTCCTCACTCATGTGCTGTCTTTCTTTTCAGTTAGCTGTGTGAGCGAGTGGCAAGTGTGTGATGTTTATTTGTCTACCAAAAGTCTTTATTAATTATTTTTAGCTTTTATTTTTGTCTGTTGTTTTGTTTTTTATTATTATTATGATTACTGTTTTTACTATTACTATTTTTGTTGTTATAATAATAATAATTATTATTATTATTATTAATGTTATTCAGGGCAAAGATGACACCAAATTTAACAAAGAAATAAATGGGTAATCCCAGACAGACAGTGCTGAGAGCATCTTTCTAAGTTTCTTTGACTTGCAAGGTGGAGCAATCATTTTTCTCACCGTTACATACATTGTAGTGTCTGTCCACCTTAATTAAACCACCACATAAAGGTAACCTCCAAACTGAAAGTGAAATAGTATTTTTTTTTTTTAATTAATATTATTATCATTATTGTTTTTTGTTTGTTTTTTTTATCGTTTTTCCTTTCATCAGATAACATGATTGAGTTTTTTGTTTGTTTGTTTTTGGTTACCCTAGTTTGGGTTATAAATTGTGTGCTGGTATTTTCTTTTTCCCATTCTTTGTCCCTGCCCACTGCTTTTGAATTTTATTATATTTTCTGATTCTTGTTTTTATTTTTTATGGTTTGTCTGATGCTGTAGTATTGAGCTGATTGGTCTAATACCAGAGCTTTTTTTCCCCCGAATGCTGAGATTGTTGTGACTGATGTTGCACTTGTATGGGTTTTATTTTGTTACGTTTTGTGTTGCAGATTTGCGATTGTTGTGCAGAAAGGAGAATATTGGGTGTTTGCCATATTTTCTTAAATTCATAGCAGTTATTTTATCAGTCATATAGATCTGTGACACAGAGCAAGAAAATGATTCAACAGTGTATTTTTTTCACTGAAATTTATTTATTGGTCATTTGTATGTTAATTGTTTGGTTTGGTTTTTTTTCTTTTAGTTTGTTTGTTTTTTGTTTTTTAATATCGCTTTTTTTGTGGAAGGCAAACCAGGCTCAGAATAGTGGAGTAGTCTCTCTTTGGCATTTAACTATTGTGTACAGAAAGCATTAATGTTGTCAACTATCACACTAACATTCAGTCTGTTAAGTAAGAGAAAACAGACACCTATCGTTCAGTAAGGTGCACACTCTCCCGCCTTACAATGACTGTCAAGACACTTTGACCTCCACTATTACTCTCTCAGACAGCCCAGCACAAACAGACTTCATGATTTAAAGCCTCAGCATGGTGTATATGAACCCTGCTTTGCTAATAGCTTACAGTTAAAGCTTGAATTGTTTGAAATTTGGATGATTTAGATTTTTAATTAGTAAGTACTGAATGCTGACAACAGAGAAGAATAGATTTATTAGGTGTTTGAGCTGATGATTACTTCTATGATAGTGGACTGATTGGCTTGTTATGAACTTCTACTCCCCAGTAGTGAGGTTTGACACACCTGCTTGAAACATCATTGAGGTTTGTTTTTCTAAATGCAGATCTGGGTCTAAATTGCATGAGTTTGCTAGTTTGCGGCAGGGTGGGGGAAAGATTGACTTCAGTCATCACTGTTGCAGTCCAAAAGCTTCTTGTATGTGCAACATCACAGATATATTGTCTTGACAGATGTATCAATCGACATAGCTTTACTGCTTGTTTGTTTGTTTGGTTTTTTTTTTTAGTTTTTTTTGTTTTTGGCTGTACTTTACACCCCCCCCCCCCCCCCCAGTCTCATTTCAACCAGAATAAATGCCATTATATTGTGAATACCTCAGGATTTTTTTGGAGAAAAAAAATAATAAAACACTTAAAAATCAAATAAATAAATAAATAAAAACTTCAAAAAAATGAAGATGGGTCATGGTCATTTTTATCAAAAGGGTGTGTCATTAAGGTTGCTCAGTAAAGCAGGGGAGATGATAAAAGCCTCCAACAGTCAGACAGGGGGCAGAAGAAACACTAAAGGCCAAGACATGTCTGAACGCCACCACAAATATCTGAGGGCGCAGTAAAGTTGAGACCAAGTGAGCATGCCATAGAACAGAAATACCTTTTTGATTTTGAAAAACTTGAAAGGATCAAGAGAACGCCCCCCTTCTTCTTTGCCTCACTTCGTCAAGCTTCCCCTGTGTTTCCTTCTAATCCTACTGCTTTCGTTCCGGATGGATATTACTCTCAGTAGAAAAGTATAGGGAGCATCAGTAGGAGAAAAATCCACACCTGCCGACAGGCCTAGAGGGGCAACGCCCGCAGTGTGGGCAGCAGCTCAGATCAACTGCTGCCTATTAGTCTGTTCTTTCAGAGCCACAGGAGACATACAACTGTTTTTACTCTGCAAAACAAGGAAAGAGACCCACACGTATACAATCTGAGGCCCCAGTTTTTAGTTTTCAGTATATAAATGTATAGTTACGTCGAGTTGTCATATTTTATCACAACCTGTCTTACATCTGAAGCCCTAATATCTCATCTAACGGAGCAGCAAACATGACTGATGTGAAGTTTTGACAAACCACTTAGAGTTTGAAACTTAAGTTGCTGAACCGCTATCTGTCGCATTCGTGGAAACTGACTGATGAGGTCAAAATCTGCTCAGCACAGGCAGGCTAATGTGTTCAAACACACCTTCCATGCAAGTATCCTCTGACAACTGTGCCCCCCCTCTTTCTGCTTTAGCTTCCGCAGTTTCACCCTCAGTGAAATGTACTGCACTTATCTACATGACAAGACTTGACATGACTCTGCTTTTACTTTTAGATTTTGCTCATATTTGACTGAAGCTGGAACACTTTCTCTCTGGTTGAGATGGTGTAGTGGTATGAACACTGTCTGCGCTCTGTACAAGAAGGCAACTATGATTACCTTTCACTTCGGCCATTATGCAGTGTGAGAGAGTGTTCTCCTGCCCTGAAGCAAGTTGCAGGAAGCTGCATTTCATGTAAAGTGGTGTAACAAAAGCTCGCGCCCTGTGGCTGCAGAAATGAACCAACAGGATGATGAAAAAACAAAGCAAGAGTCAGCCCTAGATGAAAGTTAAACAATAGGAAATATATTTTGACGTCTTTAGATTCTGGATTTTTCAGTAAGGAAGAGGGAGGAGAAGACATGTAAAGTATTCAATCTTTTAAAATTGTCTTTGTTAAACAACCCCCCCTATTTAAAAAGCACCTTTCCGGAAACAGTTACAGAAAGCTGTACAAACAAAACTAATTAATGTCAGATGAAAGTAGAATGGTGAAGTAAATAAGATTAAGACACTGAATAAACAATCAAAGTAATTGCACATACATTTATGAACATACTGTAGTCGAGATCCAGCAGAAATGATTTTAACTTCAGTGTTTTAAGATTTTATAGTGGAAGATAACAGAAGATTTGTCGTGAGGCAGAGTTTTGCTGGTGAGAAATCAAACATGAGTCATGTATGTCTGCAGCAAGTTGTTTTTTGTTTTTTTTTTTATCCCCAACCAAGATGTTGTATTACCTCTCAGTAGCACTATCAAACTAAATATACACACTCAATGAAAACTAAGTATGTGTGTGTGTGTGTCCTTATATTCTTTTCTATTTCATGCTGCAACATGCCAGCCCTACATTTTTATCAGCCCATTTCTGATGTGTGACAGATATGAAAACGACAGCGGACGACCAGGGCTGTGGATAATGACTGGGTTTGAAAAGAAACTTTACACCACAGGCAAAAAAAACCAACAAAAACAATAGTCCACACCTCCCTCCTTCTTTCTTCCTTTCTGGAGATCTGTTTCTTTCTCTGTCTGCTTGTTCTGACCATATATGGTAGGGAATTAAACCAAAAGCTCATTGGTTGGTGGAAGACAAGGCAGGTATGCAGGTACCCCAGTAATGTGTTTTGTGATCTACCTTGTTCATGTCTCTCTGGCTTTTGTTAATATTAATCCTTAATGCAACACTAGAAAAAAAGGAATACTGTATTTTTGCACAGTCATTAGACGTACCAACTCGTGACCATAATGCAATTGAAACATGAATACAAGACTTTTCTCCTTTCACGTTGGTTTACCCTCTTTTCTTCAACACAACCATTTATGTGGTTTTGTCACATGTCCACCATAGAGACATCATCGGTGCCACACCCCTGCTCCTGTTGCAGGTACAGACAAGGCTCTGCATTCCTACACACACACACAAACACACCAGCCACCATAATACCAGCTATCAGGTTTCACAATTGCTAACTCTCTTACAACATATCTCAAATACTCCTTTTGTCTGTGAGTGGTGAAACACTGATAATTTCTTAATTTCAGGAACTCTTCCAATGAGATTAGATTGACTTATTTTTTAACTTTACAAGAGGTTTCATCAGGTTTGCCTTTTAAGTGTGGGAATAGTAAATGTTTTCAGTTGATATGGAGCAGTGTACATCCTGGACAGGTCATAGGTCTACCTTAGGGCCAACATATAGAGACAAACACTCACACTCTCCCCTACCTCATTTCTTTGGATTGTGTGAGGAAGACAGAGTAGACAGAACCCACAGAAGCACAGGGAGAACATGCAAACCAGGCCTGGGATTCAAACCCACCCTTTGAGGCAACAGTTCTAACCACTGCACCACCCCCTATTACTTTAATCTGACTGTGCATTCAAACATAGGACACAATGGACATCCTTCAGTTTCGTAACTAACATCATGATTTCATTGACCTTTTAAACTAATAAATTCTCTCTTGGCTACATCACCATCAGAGACATTAGTGATGATGGTCTTTCCATTGTCCATCTGATCAGTCCTTTCTGATGCAGTGTAAATGCTGCACCATTGCCTGCATCATGTAGAAAGAAAAATCAAATCTAAAAGCAATAGAATTTAAACTGTGGCAACATCCTATTCTAAAATTCTAAACTAAAGTAAACTTAAACTAAACACTGATGATAAATGGCTGTGGGCGCCATATGGCACTGTGAAGCTCATTCATCATCATCTCTCTCCTACGTGGAGCTCGTGAACGCAGCACAGGCCGCGGGAGCAGGGAGGGGGCGTGGCTTCAGCCAACCTGGATCAAATGTGCGGCCGGTCCGGACAGCACAGACACGCCTGAGCGGCCGAGGAACGTGACAGAGTGTGAGAGCAACGCAGAAAAGAGAAGAGGCTTCTTCTTGTTGATGAGCCGAGAGCCGTCGAGCGGAAGGACGCTGCTGCAGACGCGGATAAAGGAAGACGGCCCGAGCTCACCTACAGTGCCTGCCGCTAAAAACCAGGTGAGCCCCGGCTCTGTCTGTCTGCCTGCCTGCCTGCCTGCCTGCCTGCCGGCCGGCCGGCGGGGCTAGTGGTTATTATTGTCTGGGCTCATGGCGGAGGGGGATGATTACCGGCTTACATTAAATGAAAATGTCGGAGCTGAGGACAGAAAAGCACCACCGGCTCAGATAGAGCTCAGCTGCGCCTGTTGGAGATGAGAAATAAGGCGCACCTGGCCAGGTGTTCTCTTTAACCCCGCGCATGCTCAGTGAGCTCCGGGCCGCCGCTTTGTTTGTACTGCAGATGGAGGATCGTGGTTTAATGGTTTAAGGTGATTAAACCTTTCAACAGCTGTGTTTGAACCATGATGGCAGCTCGCTCTTTAACAGCCACAATAAGCGTCAACTGTCCGTCTGTAGAAAGGGCTTTTTTTTTTTTTTTTTGCGGAACATACTATTTAGGGAAGCTCCACTTGGTCTTTTCACTTCATAGTAATTTATATAGATAGTTAAATCGTTATAGTTAATTTGGGTCTCACAGTGCAAGCTGTCTTGTTAGGTTTGGTTTGCAGATATCAGCAATTAAAAAAAAAAAAAAAAAAAAAAAAAAACAAACTACACACCCTGCTGTTTTTGTGTCTAACTAAAATGTGTTCACGGTTTTGATGTGTAGTCTGTCATGAATTCTCTACTTTTTAACTGTTTCTTGTGGGACTTATTTTCAATCATGACTTGTGAAAATGGTTTGCTGATAAGATCAAGTTCTTCCTCTTTCCATTCCACTCATAGATTAAACAGCAATGCTTCTACATTGAGAAGTATACAAAATATCACCCACTTGTTGGTCTTTGTACACAGAGTGAAATGGAAACCTCATTACGCTAGAAAATGTCTGTTTTTCCTGCCCCACCCAGAACCTGGATGTTGAAGAAATCTTTTCCTTCGGTCAGACCCATCTTTCCCCAATATCAGGGGCACAACGCTATGCATCGCTTATCCATCAACCCGCTGGTCCCTCATATCAGCAGTATGGGCTACAGATGGCAGAGCTTGTTCTCCTGTGTTAGGTTAGAGTCATGGAAGCCCAGCCAAAGCTGGGATTGACTGGAAGCCAAGAACAAGAGTGTGCAGGTTCTGTTTGAAATGTGCATGACGAGACTGAGACCGCAAGAGGTTTGGATTAAACAGGCCCATGCAGTTGATGGGATGATATCTGCAGTGATGGCTTTCTCAGGAAGCTATGAGGTAATTCAGACATGGTTGAAATGGATGGCAATTGATGCAGATAGAAAGATTGAAGTGAATAATGTCATGTTGAGGCACTTTCAAAATGTGCAGGGGCAGAGTTTGTGCAACTTCCACAGGAAGTTAACCCATGGTTAGCCTTTAGCAGTAAAGCTGCATGCATGCCACAATGGTTTGATACAACTTCATTAAAAACATGTTGCGATGTTTATCTTCCTCCCCCACAGAGGAAGAGAGTCTGAGTACATAATGAACTTAAGAGAGACACAGATGACACCTTGTGCACTGATCCCTTTATCCCCCCCCCCCGTAAACCAAGATGGATGCCATGTACAGAATTATGCAGGCTAGTCACACATTAGGCTCATGATTATCTCTCTTAAATGCAGGAAGGGGCAGGTATATTTCACCTTCATTTAATCCTTTTCCTCCATTGTTTACTCGAAGATCATCTTTGTTCCATTAGTGCTCTGGTTCCCATCTTGGATTTTGCAAGATTAATCTCATATGACAATAACATCAAACTGAAGAAAAACAATTTCTTGTACACTTTCGTCAAACATCATGTCATTATAGGAAAAAAAAAACAAAGGTAAAAAATTAAGATAGCTGGGAGTCATTTTAGTAACACAGGTAAGGTTCCTGTTGTCCTTGGCTTTTGCCTCTTGCTTAGAATAACTTTGTTACTCATGAATAACTATGGTTAACTGTAATTCAGACCCTTTTTTGAAAGGAAGCTTGTCCTATAAATGTATTTAATATAATTAAGATGCTGGTGGTGAAAGCAGAATCCAGTTGTTTTAATATTTATCTCTCTAGGGTGTGGCTGGGAATAATGAGATTAATTTCTCTGCCCAGACTTGTGCCGGACATTCCTGCTTCTGACTGAAGCATCCCTCTACTGTCACTTTAACCAAACTTTAAACAATTAAAGGCTTTAAATAAACAGATCCTGTTTATTTATCCTAAAGCAGTCTGCAGTAGTAGTTACATTTGGTGAAAATTGTGGATGTGAAAAGAGGATTTGTAGATAAACAGTCAGAACGAGTTGGGAATTTGTGGAATTCTGTATAATGAGCTGGTGAAGAAGGAATGTGGGCCGCACAGGGAATAAGGTAGAGGTTGCACAGGTAGAGGAAACTTGGACAATATACTGTATAGCCTAGCTGAAAAGTGACTAATTGTTATGTCTGCTTGCATTGTGCCTCGGGTCATAAATACACTGGCGAAGACTGGAATAACTTTTTTAACCATGCGGGAACATAACCAGAGCTATTAAGATTGCTCTTCTCTAAACATTTAGTCTCTACTGTTCAATTTTGAAGAACTGTAGTGCACAGTTAGGTTTATACATCAAGGATTGGAAATTTGCAGGCTCATAAAAAATAATGCAGTGTAAGAACACAATCAGCTGTTGTTGCAGTAATGTGGCCAAACCTGTATTGTATATCCTGTTCTCTTTAGATCGTACAGTATGTCATTACCCTGAAGGGTGCACACCAAACGGTAAATATTGATGTGAATTGTTTTAGACCCATGTTAGACCTTAAAGTTATTACACAAACAGCACACAAATGTATCATTGCATGGGATGAGTCATAGCTCAGGTGCATGATGAGCAGGGAAAAATCTGGTGTGGAAGTTTGCGGATATGCAGCAAGTTCTTATGTTGCATGAAACTGAAAGCTGTTTCTGTCCTCTGGAAATAAAGAATCTGCAAAGTCATTTCTCATAATGCATCTCAAAACACTATAGTCAAACACCACTCTGATGGTGTCAGTGGGGAAGAAACTGTTTAAAAAAAAAAAAATTAATAAAAAAAAAACTGAACTAAGAATCTGATTGCGGCACTAGAAAACTGGTACAAGGGGAGACAGAGAGAAAGGAGAGGGATGTAACTGAACTTGAAATGATGCAGACTGAGGAAAACATCCCCACCATAAGACAGTAGTTTTTGTTTGTGTGGGGTTAGTTTTGTTTTTTTTTTTTTTTTTTTTTTTTGGTTTGTTTCAATTGTTAATGTAAAACTGTCTCACATTAATCCCTTAACTCTCATCCATGTGCTTGACATTTGTTTGAAATGCTTCTGCTCTGTTTTAAAGCTACCATGACAGATGCAGACAAGTTCCTGTATGGGGACCGCAGCAGTATTAACAACCCTCTGGCTCAGGCTGATTGGGCCACCAAGAAGCTGGTGTGGGTCCCCTCTGAGAAGCTGGGCTTCGAGGCTGGCTCTGTGAAAGAGGAGCATGGAGAGGAGTGCGTGGTGGAACTTGCAGACTCTGGCAAGAAGGTGAGAAAGAAGAATTTCTCTCTTTAGGCTGAATCGTCATGAACTGACGTTTACCCACTGAAACATTATCCTTAACTGGCAGCCAGCATCTTCATTTGTCCTAATGATTATGAAAACAAACAACGTATTTCATCTATTAAAGTGTTTTTCAGCTGACCCATCTCAGATATCTTGTCTGTAAATCTCAGGTGAAGGTAAACAAGGATGATATTCAGAAGATGAACCCACCCAAGTTCAACAAAGTGGAGGATATGGCAGAACTCACCTGCCTGAATGAGGCCTCTGTGCTGCACAACCTCAAGGAGAGATACTACTCTGGCCTCATTTACGTGAGTTTGGATGGATGTATCTGAAGCAGAACCAGGATTGTGAATCTGCACATAATCTCAAATATATGATCTCCATTAGTCCAGTTCACACCTTGTATTAAATCTGTCATGGGCAATTCAGTCTCAATTGGACAGCTCTAAATTCACCTGAAACATATTGAGGCTAGATTGGATATTTGATCACTCAGCCCCCCCATTCAAAGAAGGATCTAGGCCAAATGTCTTTTAGCAGTGTGACTGGACCACATTGAGTAACAATTTACTCTAACGTGCTCTGCCACAGAAGATTAGTCCTATCACAGTCATAATCAACCCAAATTATCTAGCATGTTTATAATTAATTTCAATTGATTTCACTGTAGCACTTGCCTGTAGTCAGTGATTGGATCACTGAAGATTGATGATTCAGGTTTGAACAGGACCTTTTGTGGGGTTAAACTTGGGTGTGAACACTTATTGACAGTAACTGTCTCCTTTCTTACCCAGACATACTCAGGTCTCTTCTGTGTGGTGGTCAACCCTTACAAGTACCTACCCATCTACACTGAGGAGATAGTGAACATGTACAAGGGCAAGAAAAGACATGAGATGCCCCCTCACATCTATGCCATAACGGATTCTGCCTACAGGAGCATGATGCAGGGTACCACCATTGTATTTCTCACTTTAAGATATTTGATTTATGGGAAGAAATAAAAACTGTAAATGATCATTTAAGTGGGTTGTGTATTTTTTTTTTTTTTTTTTTTTTTTTTTTTTTTTGAGAAAACTGAAAAGATGGATAGAAAATTTTTCCAAAATAGTTACCAGTTGTTAAACTAATTAGTGGGGATTTCTGCAGATGCACTCCTAACTTTGTTTTCTTCAGCAGAAAATATGACAACCTACTCTACACCATTTGGTCCCAATTGTGTTCATATATTTTTCAGCCAATTATTGAACCTCACTCCATGTACCTGTTTTCCCACTGTTAGCTTTGTTCCTGATCTGGGACTTTTCTGTTTTCTTTCTCTTCCTCGAACAGATCGTGAGGACCAGTCAATCCTTTGCACGTAGGTTGCTTCTTTCCTCAGAAACATTAAGTTTAGTTTTTTTTGTTTGTTTGTTTTTTTTTTTTGTTTAGTTTTTTATTTTACTTTGCTTCAATTTATACATTCCTTTGCAGTGTGCCGTCTGTTCTAGGGTCAACATTGGATTTTTGTTTCACCTTCAAGAGTTAGTAGAAATAAATCAAAGTTCATGGGACAATCCACATTCCTGATTTATCTCGTGGACTTTAACAGCAGTGCACGACACAGTAGTCATTGAAATATTGGTATTTTGATTATGTTTTATCAGTTGTCATCCATATTGGCTTAAAAGATGTCAGTTCTTAACTTCAGGGCTCTTGTATTCATTGTTGTTTAACATAGTTCTTTAAATTCCCTTGCCAATCAGCCTTGCCATGATTAGTATAGCTTTTTTTTCTTTTTATAACAGTTCTAGACCCCTATAACTTAGGCATATTATGCATCTTTTCAAATGTCTTTTTTGCAGAGGGGAGTCAGGAGCAGGAAAAACAGAAAACACAAAGAAAGTCATTCAGTATCTTGCCCATGTTGCCTCATCTTTTAAATCCAAAAAGGATCAGGTCAGTGAAGTGGTTGACTCTTTGCTCACAGATGTGTAGGGTTGGCTGTGGAAACCTCCACTGTATTTTTCCAGTCCTGATATTCCCCACTCTGCCCTGCCCTTTGTTTCCTCCTCCTGTTCATAGAGTTGTTTTCACCTATCTCTTCAAAGTTGTCTACATGAGTGAGATGTTGTGGCTATTGAACATTCCTCTTTCAGGCCTCTACATGCCCGCCTCACCTCCCTGTGGTGACACAAAGCAGATGTGCTGACTCTTACTGTTATTTTACATCTTTTACATACTCTGTGTGTGTGTGAGATCCATTTGGAATCAGTTCTTCTGCAGTTTTGTAATTTGTGTGCTCACATTGGTATCTGTTGATCTTTCTCCTTTATCATCTCTTCTTTAGGGCAGTGCAGTTTTGTCACATGTGAGTTCATTTATGAATCCATATGCATGGTGCTTTGGACGGTTTGTGCGCATGCACTACTAACACTTGTCTTTGTTTGGGTTTCAAAGTGTGTGTGTGTCTTCAAAGGATTTATTATTATTATTATTATTATTATTATTATTATTATTATTATTGGAAACATTTTTTCTGAAGTTGGGTAATAAAGAAGTTACTTTGTCTGAAAGTTGAATCAAATGTCACTCTAAACTAGTGTTTGTACTTGTTTTTTTTTGTTTTTTTTTAAATTTATTTAATTTTATTTTTAAATAAATTCTGTCAAGTGAAGGTGTCCCACCCCTGCCAGCAGCTAATTTTTTCTCCATCTTGTCAGGCTTTTTTTTTTTTTTTTTTTTTTTTGGTGGGGGGGGGGGTTGGTTTTGTTATGTAGCTTATGTGTCCGCTATTACTTTGCAAGCCTGTTTCTCCTTTAGATCTTGGCTTACTTGGCCTTTGCTTCTTGTGTCATCTTGTTTTCTGCATGCATGGACAGGGATGGCATTGTAGGGTTTTTGTGCTTGAATGTGCAGGATCCAGTTTTTGCTTGAAGGTTTCTGGTTTGGCAATGATAACATCACTTGAAGCTATTCCTTTTAAGTACAAAACCTGAACTGTATTGCAGCTCAATAACTTGTTTGCTAGTGAAATATTGTCAGCACTAGAAGAAAATGCATGATTTAGAAGTTGTGCCTGCTTGATCAATGTCCAGTACAGTCATGATAAGGGGTTATAGGAGTTCATAGTTTGCTCTGATATGGTCTGCTCCCCCAGGGTGAACTGGAGAATCAGCTGCTGCAAGCAAACCCCATCTTGGAGGCCTTTGGCAATGCAAAGACCGTCAAGAATGATAACTCCTCAAGATTTGTAAGAATGACATAATGAATCATTTTAATTAGGGGGAAAAAAAATTAAGATTTGAAATTCATCAGAATTTGTCATGCATAAGTAGCAATCAAATTAAATTGATCCCTGCTGCTTTCACTAAAGAATACAGGAAAACACATTTCCCAAAAATTTGATAGGAAATAACCAAGGTTGCTCAAGTTTTGTTTATGTACTGTAACACTCGTTGAAAGAAGCTTTTGAGGGCTCTATATTAAAGTCTTTTTGTCTCTTTTAGGGAAAATTCATCAGGATCAACTTTGACGTCAATGGATACATTGTTGGCGCCAACATTGAAACATGTATCTTTTTTATTTTTAAAAAAAAAAAGGCTTTCTTTTTTCTTTCCCCCCTCAAACTATCTCAGCCCTTCTGTGCAGGGGGTTTATCAGGACCCATTGTGCTTAAAATGTTTCACAATCAGTATTTCACTAACAGCAAAATTCAAGGTTTGCTGTAGGTGACTGGAAAAACTTACTGTAATTTAACCATATTAAAATTTCTCCAGATAAGTGAAATATGCAGGTTTATTAATTCAAAAGTTAGGTGTGGTTTTGTTGTATGGAAATTGCCATGCTTTCTGTACTGCAGTAACAAGCTGATTCTGCTGCATTTGTATGTCCTTGACTAAAATGTTGTCAGATCTGCTGGAAAAATCACGTGCCATCAGACAAGCTAAAGATGAAAGGAGCTTCCATGTCTTCTACTACATGTTGTCAGGAGCAGGAGAAAAGCTGCGCGGTGAGCACTGAAACCATTTTATCACTGAGGGGGAGAGCTGAGGTCAAGTGGTTGGTTTTCTTTCTTAACAGGAGTTAACACATTCTTGTAAAATATGTAAAAACACATGAAATGGCGCTTTTTTTTTTCTTTTTTTTTTTTTTTTAAGGTCACTTCGATAGTTTTCTTTTACTTTGCTTAACCATGCTGTCTGAATACAAGACCCAAATGCCTGCCACTTACAGAAATACTGTTTAAGTAATCAATTCTTCATAAATGATCTAATCTCTTTCACAATCTAGCTGAGTTGTGTCTGGAGGATTACAGCAAGTATCGCTTCCTGTCAAATGGAAATGTGACAATTCCTGGCCAGCAGGACAAGGACATGTTCACTGAAACCATGGATGCCTTTGGGATCATGAGCATTCCAGAGGAGGAAAGAATCGGTAGCCATCTTTTTTTTTTAATTTTTTTTATTTATTTTTTTTTAAGTAGCTTACTTTGGTTTGAGTATAATATTCTTGCTGTTCTTGAAGTTTGCTCTGGATTTTTAGACGTCTGGTTACACAAAGGAGATTTATTTAGCTGGAATCAGAAGAGATCCAAATGCATAAAAAAAACAACTCTACAATTAATAGTTTGTTACGATTAGAGCTCATTTTCTAAAACAGTCAAGTTATTTATCAAGACATTTAAAAATGCCCAAAAATATTAACCATGCGAGATGACTAATCCTACAGTGAACATTGACTTATTCTGCTTGTGTGGCAGGTCTGCTGAAAGTGGTTTCCGCAGTGCTGCAGTTGGGAAACATGACCTTCAAGAAGGAGCGCCACTCTGACCAGGCCTCCATGCCAGATAACACTGGTACACAAAAACACACAATTTCTCTCTGCCTGCTGTGTCTTCATTTGCCTAAGCCTTCCTAATTCATCCATAATCCAACATTGCATCCTTGCATTGCATGTTCCCACCCCCCCAGCTGCCCAGAAAGTGTGTCACCTGCTGGGCATCAATGTCACCGACTTCACACGAGCCATCCTGTCTCCCAGAATCAAGGTCTGCATCCATAAATGAAGTTCTGTTTAGGTCTGGTCGTTGTAAAACCTTTTTTTTTTTTTTTTTTTGGATATGTTGTTTCAGTCTGGTGGGTTTCTGTTTGCTACTTCAAAATAACTAAAGATTTGGCCAGTGAGATGGTTCCCATGTAACAAAGAATTTAGTGCCACATTAAGACATTGGCGTGATTTTCCTTTATCCAGGTTGGTAGGGACTATGTCCAGAAGGCCCAGACTCAGGAGCAAGCTGAATTTGCTGTTGAGGCTCTTGCCAAAGCTTCTTATGAGAGGATGTTCCGCTGGTTGGTCTTGAGAATCAATAAAGCTCTGGACAAAACCAAGCGACAAGGAGCTTCCTTCATTGGCATCCTAGACATTGCTGGATTTGAGATCTTTGAGGTAAGGGGTTCAGGCATCAACAGATTGACAGAGCAATTGTAATTTTTTGAGGTCTTTTTCTTTCATACAGTGAGGAAACAAACTGCCCATAAATGTCCTTACCTATCATTGAAGCTATAGTTTTATTCACTTTCTGTAAAATCAGAATCATTTAAATTTGCATTTCTATTTTAATATTGTAAACATAGTAGATGAGCCTAATTAAAATAAATATGTAAAGTAGCAACAGGGATGTTTTTCTCGGTTTGACTGAAATCAGAACATGGCTTAAAAAAAAAAAAAAAGTCAAATCGGTCCTTATTTTGCTCCAACTGATGGTCAACTTCTCCTTTTTTTTTTTTTTTTTTTTTTTTTTTTTCCCCCCCTCCTCCCCTCACCCTCCTCCAGTTGAATTCATTTGAGCAGCTTTGTATCAACTATACGAACGAGAAGCTGCAGCAGCTCTTCAACCACACCATGTTCATCCTGGAGCAGGAGGAGTACCAGAGAGAGGGGATTGAGTGGAGCTTCATCGACTTCGGCTTGGACCTGCAGCCCTGCATTGAACTGATTGAGAAACCTGTAAGATGCCTTGCACAAATAAGTTTTGTAACTTCTGTTTTGACTTGTCATCATGCTCAACATTAAGGATGTTTTCAATTATAAGCTGCAGGACTCACTGTCAGTATTCTCAGCAGAAATACAATGTAATACAAATTGAGTGATTGTCAAACCAGTCAAGATTCTGAAGAGCAGCAAATATGTCTGCCCCCCCCTCCTCCCAAAAAGGCTGGCCCACCAGGAATCTTGGCTTTGCTGGATGAAGAATGTTGGTTCCCCAAAGCCACAGACAAGACCTTTGTGGAGAAGGTGGTTCAGGAGCAGGGGACACACCCCAAGTTCCAGAAACCCAAGAAGCTGAAGGATGATGTTGATTTCTGCATTATCCACTATGCCGGAAAGGTCAGTATGGTCATAGCGTGGTGTTATTATCTTGTGGAGTAGAGTCATAACTTTGAGCTTATGAATTGTCTTGACTTCTACCATTTTATTGAATGTAGTGTAGTGGCAAATTTACTTAAAGCACCAAGCCTGAAATGTAAATTAGTACCAAAAATTTGTATGTGTAAATGCACCCACTTCTTTGTACCGCTAGATGGCTGCAAAGTAACAATGCTTACCTGAATAGATAAACCACTTGCCCTAAAAAGAATTTTGTTTTTCATGGAAAAATACATACTCGGTGCTTAAGAATAAGTGGGGGCATTAGCTTAGAGTTGAAATAGTTTGGGGATAACCTTAATTTTACGTATTTCTTCATAACCAACAGGTGGACTACAAAGCAGATGAGTGGCTGATGAAAAACATGGATCCTCTGAATGAATGTGTTGCCACTTTGCTCAACCAGTCTACAGACAAATTTACCGCTGACCTATGGAGAGACAGTAAGGAAGACATAATGAAACTATAAATAAAAATGCAGTGTCTTTCAAAGCCTGACTGAGATTCAGGACTGAAACACTGCACATCTCTACCAACTGTGTCTGTCAGCTGCAAGCTTAGACAGTTCATTATAAAGTCAAACACTAGATTTGTCACTATATGATATAATGGTTTATCATATTAAACATTCTGGTAATGTTGTCTGCCATTTCTGTCATCACAGTGGACCGTATTGTGGGCCTGGATAAGGTGGCGGGAATGTCAGATTCAATGCATGGTGCATTCAAAACCCGTAAGGGTATGTTCCGCACCGTGGGTCAACTGTACAAGGAGCAGCTGGGTAACCTCATGGCCACGCTCAGGAACACTAACCCCAATTTTGTCCGCTGCATCATTCCCAACCATGAGAAGAAGGTACATAAAAAAAAAAAAAAAGACAACAAATCCACGATTTAACGTCACTGTATATAAATTCCAAGAACGAGTCATTAATCATAGCCTTCGTATTTTTTGTTATCCCCCCTTCAGGCTGGTAAACTGGAGCCCCACCTGGTTCTGGACCAGCTGAGGTGTAATGGAGTCCTGGAGGGTATTCGTATCTGCAGACAGGGTTTCCCCAACCGCATTGTCTTCCAGGAGTTCAGACAGAGGTAACAAACAGCAAGCAGGTGTTTTTTATTTTTTATTTTTTTTTGGGGGGGGGGGGTCCTTTTTCACCCCACCCCTTCACTATTATTATTATTATTATTATTATTATTATTATTATTATTATTATTATTATTTAAAAAAAAAAGTACCACTACCAAACAGTGACATCTGACTCAGCCCATAAAGGTTACAAACCTGACATCCTGCACAGGACGGCGGCAAAAGACAAACACCTAAATTATCAATAATTCAGAGAGGCTGCAAGCTTATAACCTCAACAGACAATGTGTCTATCTACAGAGACAAATTGTGAAGCAAGTAAAATGATCAACTGCTGACCATAATCTACATTCGGTGGAGAAATTACTTAAACTATCTAACTCTCTCGTCTGTCTCTTAGATATGAAATTCTCACTCCAAATGCTATTCCAAAGGGCTTTATGGATGGAAAACAGGCCTGTGTACTCATGGTAATGAAAATCAATCAGTACATCTGAGGAGCGGAGATGGCTCTTCATCTTAATTCAAGTGTCAGGACTTGTCACTGACTCTTCTCTTCATGTCAGATCAAAGCCTTGGAGCTGGACCCCAATCTCTACCGCATCGGTCAAAGTAAAGTGTTCTTTAGAGCTGGAGTCCTGGCTCACCTGGAGGAGGAGAGGGACATGAAGATCACAGATGTGATCATCTCTTTCCAGGCCTGGTGTAGAGGCTATGTAGCGCGCAAGTAAGAAGAAAAAAAAAGTTGTTCAAGCCACCAACAACTAATATTTACATCTATACATATTGAAAATATTTTACTATACATTTATACTCTGTCTTCAACTCTTGGCAAAATTACATGCTGTATATTTCATTTTTTTAATTTTAGAGCCTTTGCCAAGAGACAACAGCAGCTGACAGCCATGAAAGTTATCCAGAGAAACTGTGCTGCTTATCTCAAACTGAGAAACTGGCAGTGGTGGAGGCTTTTCACTAAGGTAAGGGATTAATACAGAAAGGTAAAGTTGTGTTTTAAAAAAGGTTTACGTCACACAATAACAGGACACCAGTAGATTTTATTTAAAACTATTACTTTTTTCCTTTAGGTGAAGCCTCTGCTTCAAGTGACAAGACAGGAAGAGGAGATGCTGGCCAAAGAGGAGGAGCTCGTCAAGGTGAAGGAGAGACAACTGCAGGCTGAGGAGCAGCTCAAAGAATTTGAATCCAAGCAGCAGCAGGTAGGGTAGGAATCTTAATTGAGTGTTATGTAGGTTTGTTTAATCTGAAAGTAGACCCGTTTGTTTTAAGATTCTCTTTGGAAACATTGTAATCTTGACAAACATGTAAATAATTTAAATTTAAAGTCTAATTCATTGGAGATCATCCAATCTGGTGCTGACCTTGTCTTCCCTCTGCTAGCTGAATGCTGAGAAGCTGGCTCTTCAAGAGCAGCTTCAGGCAGAGACTGAGCTGTGTGCGGAGGCTGAGGAGATGAGAGCCCGTCTGGCCACCAGGAAGCAAGAGCTGGAGGAAATCCTGCACGACCTCGAGTCTCGCTTGGAGGAGGAGGAGGAGCGTGTCACCCAGATGCACACTGAGAGAAAAAAGATGCAGCAGAACATTACGGTCAGTGAGGGTCCTGTGGTGCCACATAATGCAAACTGTGAATTCAGAAAATTTTGATAAACGTGGCAAAATGGCTGTACATCCAGGAACTGGAACAGCAGCTCGATGAGGAGGAGGCTGCCCGGCAGAAGCTTCAGATGGAAAAAGTCACCACAGATGCCAAGCTGAAGAAGATGGAGGAAGATGTCATGGTGCTGGATGACCAGAACAGCAAACTCAACAAGGTCTCATCATTGTCATTTTAATCCATTGGTCAAGAGAACCAATGAAAATAAGTGCATTGTCAACAATCTTTTTCCTTGTTTTTATATATATATATATATATAACCCCAGGAAAAGAAACAGCTGGAGGAGAGGATCTCTGAGTTTACCACCAACTTGGCTGAGGAGGAAGAAAAATCAAAAAGTTTGCAAAAACTGAAAAATAAACATGAAGCAATGATCACAGATTTGGAAGGCAAATATATTTAGTTTACCCTTTATCTTTTATTGATATAATGTACTTTTATGTTACAACATGTAACATGTATTTTTCTCACGTACAGATCGTCTAAGAAAGGAAGAGAAAATCCGTCAAGAGTTGGAGAAGAACCGTCGCAAACTTGAAGGAGACTCCACTGAGCTCAGTGACCAGATTGCAGACCTGCAGGCCCAGATTGCTGAACTCCGAGCTCAGCTGGCCAAGAAAGAGGAAGAACTGCTTGCTGCACTGGCCAGGTCAGGGTTATATTCAGTGTTTTTAATTTTTTAACTATGTTCCAGTGGAAAAATCTTTCAAATGCAGGATGCAAAGTCCACAAAAATGACTAGTTACTGCAAACTTTTCCTTACTTTTGCTAGAGGTCAACTTCGACCATGTTGTTACCAGTCTGTCAGTCTCTTGTCCCTCTTTTTACCTCCAGAATTGAGGAGGAGGCTGCAGCCAAGAACACGGCCCAGAAGAAGATCAGGGAGCTGGAGGCCCAGATCTCTGAGCTACACGAGGATCTGGAGCTGGAGAGGCAGGCCCGCTCCAAGGCTGAGAAACACCGCAGGGACCTCGGAGAGGAGCTTGAGGCCCTCAAGACTGAGTTAGAGGACACTTTAGACTCCACTGCAGCACAACAAGAGCTAAGGTAATAATCTGCTATTACACTGTTGTATTAAAAAATTCTAAATCTCACTATTAATTCTCAAAACTCAAAACTTTACCAACTAACATCGTGTGAATGCTAAAATACTATGTACAGAGAACAATGACTTGTGCCAAACTGGTGTTAAGGGGAGGTCCCACATTGTACCCACATTCAAATATTTTTTTTCAGTCCCCTCATCTCTTTTCTTTTTCCAGGTCGAAGCGTGAAACTGAGGTTGCCCACCTGAAGAAGACACTTGAGGAAGAGGCCAAAAGCCACGAGCAGCAGATGGCTGACATGAGACAAAAACACAATCAGGCATTTGAAGAGCTCAACGAACAGCTGGAACAGGCTAAAAGGGTAACCAGTATTGTGGTCACAAGAGAAGGATGCCACTGGTTTGACAGCATTACTATCTGAATGACAGCAGTAACACATTTCATGTATCTCTCCTGCAGAACAAGGTGTCAGTGGAGAAAGCTAAACAAGCCCTGGAGAGTGAATGGAATGAGCTACAGATCGAGATGAAGACCCTGACACAAGGCAAAGGAGATTCAGAACAGCGTCGCAAGAAGGCTGAAGCCCAGGTTCAAGAACTGCAGGTCAAATATGGAGAAAGTGAGCGGCAGCGTCAGGAGTTGGCCGACAAGCTGACAAAGACACAGGTAAGGGTGTAATGAGTCGTGTGTGTTTGTGTGTAAACGGTTACATTAAATGAGGGATGCTTACATTTTGAGTGGTTGAATAAGCGAGTATACTGTTGCTTCTAGTCTGAACTAGACAATGTGAATGGCCTCCTGAGTGAAGCGGAGAGCAAGAACATCAAATCCAGCAAGGACCTTTCTTCAATAGAGTCTCACCTGCAGGATACACAGGTACGGACATGTTATCGCCACTTGTTTCGTCTGACATTGTGCATGCTCTTCATTTTATCAAATAGAGCTCGAATGTGTTTATTTTAATCTTTGAAGATATTTAAGCAAAATCACAAATCTCAGTTTTATAGTAAAGTAAAATCATTCTGGTTTAAATGCAGGCAGGACCTGTCTATTTTTCAACATAATGGAAAAAATGTCAGCACTACTCTAGTTTTTCGTGATTACATTTTTCTTTCCTATTAATAGAACCATTAACTCTGAACAAACTCTCAGAAACTTAACTTGACAAATTTGCATACACAATTGAAAACTTTTCTCCTCCTCCTCTGTACTCCAGGAGTTGCTCCAAGAAGAGACTCGTCAGAAGCTCTCTGTCTCCAGCCGGCTGAGGCAGTTGGAGGATGAGCAGAACAGCCTGCGAGAGATGCTGGAGGAAGAGGAGGAGGGTAAGAAGAACATGGAGAGGCAGGTTTCCACTCTGCAGTCCCAGGTTGGTCCACGCTGTCTTCCATAAACAAAATCCTTACTAGCAGATACCTATAGGACTCCTTCCTGTTGCTAAACATTTCTGATTCGTGTTTTTTTTTTTTTTTTTTTTTTTTTTTTTTTTTGTATGACTTTAGCTTGCAGAGATGAAAAAGAAGCTGGAACAGGAGGCCTTGACCCTGGATAGTGCAGAGGAGGGCCGCAAACGCGTCCAGCGAGAAGTGGACAACTTGACACAGCAGTTGGAGGAGAAAACGGCAGCCTATGACAAACTGGACAAGACAAAAACCCGTTTACAGCAGGAGCTCGATGACCTCTTAGTGGACCAGGACCACCTGAGGCAGATTGTCTCCAACTTGGAGAGGAAGCAGAAGAAGTTTGACCAGGTGTCCTATTGCACCAGAAAATTTATGGCTATATATTTGCAGTAATAAATAAATAATGAAGTATTATAGTTTTTAAAGAAGAAAAAAGATTATCTTTGAAAATGTTTTAGTCACTGTTTTCAGGTTAAAGTAGCATATTGCATTCAGGTGCTTGTAGCAGTTGATTTAATTTGGTAAAAAATAAATGCTACATTGACAGTAACATTTTCAGAGAAACACTTTCAATGCATTTAAATGCAATCAAATGTTGAATAGAGCCTTATGCACCTCCCCTTTCCACAGATGCTGGCAGAAGAGAAAACTATTTCTACTCAATATGCTGAGGAGCGTGACAAGGCAGAGGCTGAGGCCAGGGACAAGGAAACACGAGCGCTGATGCTGGCCCGTGAGCTGGAGACCATGACAGACATGAAGGATGAGTTTGACCGGGCCAATAAGATGCTTAAAGCTGAGATGGAAGACTTGGTCTCCTCTAAGGATGATGTCGGGAAGAGCGTAAGAGAAATCAGTCATGTTGTGGCGCATACAGAGCTACTATGGAATAAACTGTGTCCATACTGGTTTCAAATGCTTTTGCTTTAAGCATGGCGACTTGTAATGTTTTATTAAAGCCATATTTTAACATTTTAATTAAGTTGTTGTTCAGTAATTGACTGTACCAATTTGCCATTGTCTGAATAATACTAAGTATGCACACGTCACCATCCTGGTACCAGGTTCATGAGCTGGAGAGGTCAAAGCGTGCCATGGAGCAGCAGCTGGAGGAGATGAGGGTTCAGCTGGAGGAGCTGGAGGATGAGCTGCAGGCAACAGAGGACGCCAAACTGCGTCTGGAGGTTAACATGCAGGCCATGAAGGCCCAGTTTGACAGAGACCTGCAGACCAAAGATGAGCAAGGAGAGGAGAGGAGAAAACAACTGGTTAAACAGGTATGACCCCTGGCAAACACAATTGGTTTACATGTACAGTTGGCTGCAAGAAGATGCTTAGTTCTGATTTGACTCTCCTTTAGGTGCGTGAGATGGAAATTGAGCTGGAAGATGAACGTAAGCAGCGGACTCAGGCCCTCTCATCTAAGAGGAAACTGGAGCTAGACTTGGCTGAACTTGAACTCCAAATTGATGCTGCCAACAAGGGCCGTGATGAGGCCCACAAACAGCTAAAGAAACTTCAGGTAAAATAAACATGTATGCAAACACATGAGCAAAAGCAAGTCTTCCTGAAGTGAATTACTCATTTCCACTGATATTCCTTTATGCTACAATTTCCAATCAAAGACAAATCACATGCTTTCCAAATTGGTGGACAATGCCATACAGCCACTGGTCACACAGCACAGTAAACTATCTGCACCTCTAAAAGTCAATAGGAAAACTGAAGTGTTTTTTTTTTTTTTTTTTTTTTTTTGGAGTTGCATATGCTGATTTTTAAAACCCCTTGCATGTCCACTGTCCAGGCCCTGATGAAAGAGCAGATGAGAGAGGTGGAGGAGCTTCGTCTGTCCAGAGATGAAGCTGTTAATGGGGCCAAGGAAACTGAGAAGAAGCTCAAAGTCATGGAGGCAGATGCCCTGCACTTACAGGAGGTATGAGAGTCACTCAGCAAATGTATCATATTATGCAGGGAACTAAAACAGGGGACCATTTGACAACTTTTTTTTTTATTTTTTTTTATTGCTTTTATTGGCAATTTTGACCAAGCGGAGACTCCCTCAACAGCCTTCCAAGTTTTAACATAGTTGTACCTTTGGTTTGCTCCAGGATCTGGCTGCTGCAGAAAGACTCAAGAGGCAGGCCCAGACCGAGAGAGATGAGCTCCAGGATGAGATTAACAGCAGCAACTCCAAAAAGTATGAACCATAAAACTATACCACCTGCAGAGCTTAATACATTAACTAGCAAAGTGTTTTGCTAAGGGTTGTTTTGTTTGTTTGTTTTTTTTTGCACCCCCCCCACCATTTCTCTGGGTTGCAGATTACATGCATGGCCATTTTGTACATCCACACGTTTATGGCCATCATATAAACATTCTTTCTTTCCCCTTGTTGCCAGTTCTCTGCTGACTGAAGAGAAGAGGAGACTTGAGGCTCGCATCACTCAGCTGGAGGATGAGCTGGAGGAGGAGCAGCTCAACACTGAGATGGTCAATGACCGTATGAGGAGAACCACATTGCAGGTAAGGACACACAATGTCATGTTGAATAAGTCTTTTTTTTTTCCCTCCTTTTCCCCTTCCCCACTCTCTCTGCTAATTGTTAATCTCTTAATGGTTGCAGTTTGAGGGTGAGAGGACTGAGATCTCTACTGTAGGTTACACTTGGCTCTGTCAACTCTTTCCTTTGTTTCTGACATTAGACTGAGCAGTTGACCACAGAGCTGTCTGGAGAGCGCAGCAACTCGCAGCGGCTGGAGGGTGCTCGCTCCCAGCTGGATCGCCAGAACAAGGAGTTAAAGCTGAAACTGCAGGAGCTGGAGGGAACTATCAAGTCAAAATACAAGTCATCTATTACCATCCTGGAGGCCAAGATCGCTCAGCTAGAAGAACAACTTGACATTGAATCCAAGTGAGTGTCAGTACAGCAAACAGTTTAACTGTTGTGGTCCATTGGTAAACCAAGCAAACAAAAAAAACCAAAACAAGTCTAAGTATCTTCCCACCCCCCCATTTGAATCCCCTTTTACAGTAGCTGCAAAAATATCAAAAGCCCTTAAGTGTCCTGTTCCAATTTCCCTTTTCTCATCAGGGAGCGTCAGCAGGCTTCCAGACTAGCCAGGAGGGCAGAGAAAAAGCTGAAAGAAGTGCTGCTACAGGTGGATGACGAGAGACGCAACACAGAGCAATTCAAAGACCAGGTAGACCTTGCATTTGATGAGAAAGGGGTCCTTTTTGGTTTCTGTTTTTTCCTGATTTGAAACATGATGATCTAGTGCTGTGTTTTTGGGACGTTCTGCATCAGTGCTCTCTATACTAAATCAACTCTCATTCGTGCTGCAGGCAGACAAGACAAACAATCGGATGCGTCAGCTGAAGCGCCAGCTGGAGGAGGCTGAGGAGGAGCTGACACGAGCCAATGCCTACCGTAGGAAACTTCAGAGGGAGCTTGATGATGCTGCTGAATCAGCAGACGCTATGAACCGTGAAGTCAGTAGTCTGAAGAGCAAGCTCAGGTACGATCTTTGACATTTCCATAGGTCCTTTGGCTAGTTCTCATGATCCAGGGCTTTCTGAGTTTGCTGTATTATGTCAGGATATCTTTTCATCTGCCGCTTTGATATGCTTAATAATTATACACAATTCTAGTCTTTTTCTTTTTTCTCTTTTTATACTTGTGTGTGCAGCACCTTAATTGTGTTCAATTTGTTTTTAAAGACGTGGGGATCTGCCTTTTAATCTGCGTCGTACTACAAATCGCTCCGGCCTTGACAGCGATGACGATATGGACACTCAGACTGAGACATCTGAGCAGCCAGCTGAGTGAGCAGAGGAGCACCAAAAAGGGAACTCTTACAATGACCAGAGTCAGCATGCAGATATGTCAAAACTTTAGCTATGCAAGCTATCTAGTGAGACTAACCTTGACAATCTTTTTTTTTTTTTTTTTTTTTTAATAGCCTTATTGTTATTTCCCATATAATGAACCAAATAATGCATTGATATTGGCCAAATATTTTCAATCAAGTCAAATGGAGCAATATTTTTCTAGTCATTTTGGTCTATTTTTCTACTTGGTGGTTTTACTATAAAAATATTGCTTGTTTAATAACATTACTTTTTTTTTTTTTTTTTGCCGTGCTTGAGGACCATTTGCTGTTGCTTTACTTTGGGAGACACACTGGTCATTTTATGCTTGTTTTGCACAACTGTGGGGTGTTTTTTGGTGCAGTTACAAACTAGAGTGTAATTTTACTCGAAGCTTTTCCTCTCACTGCGTTATCCTTTCAATTTTATTACCTCAACCAAAATTGCACAACCACAACAAAACAGTTTGGAAAATGTTCAATTCTTCAGTGATTATGGCTGAACGACACCAATGTTGGTGAAAATGTTATGTATTATCTATAATCTCCTGGTTGCTGTATGATTTCTCACTGCTTGTATACTTTAGTGAGGGTTGGTGGTGGGCACAGCAGAGGGGTTCTGTGGGCACATTAGCTTCTCAATGTTCAATCCTGCATATTTTTGGTCTAGTATGATACCCTGACACTTGTCAAATAAATTACATTAAATATTGATGCCAATATTAAGGCTATCTAAATTTAATCAAATGCCTTAATTAAATAAATTGACTACATATAAAATGTGTTTAACTTCCTTGTCTCTATTGTGAGTTAATGAGTTGGCTCAGTTCTTAGAGTACAGGATGGAAGAACAGTGTATGTGTTGGACTTGGATTCCTTTGCTTATAAAGTGGAAAAGCATTTATAGGGACTTAGGAAAAAGCAATTACAGTGCGAAGAGAATCTGACTGCATTTGCATTTTTTTTTTTTTTTTAAACAAACTTTTTAAAGCCAAATGGACAATGAACTCCCCAAAGAACAAAGTAAATGGGATTTAAATGTTGAATCAGGATAATGATTATATGTACAAGAAGGTTGCTTAAAACATTAGGAACATGACAAACAATAGCCCTTAGTATGTAATGTCTAGATATTGGCATGCTTGACATTTTTGTGACAAAGCAGTGTTTATTTTTAGTTGTTTTTTTTTTTTTTTGTGTTTTGTTTTGTTTTTTTTGAGGGTGGTGCTAGTGAAAAGATATTTGGCATACCAATGTTATTTTTATAACTAGAAATCTGGACACATTTGAAAAAAGGTCATTTCCTTATTGAGAGGAATCAATCAGCTCATGGCTGAAAATTAAATTCTAGGCCATTTCGCTAAGCATACAACTGTGACCACAGTCATGTTTTTAAGAACATTCTTGACTGTTTGGATAATGGAGCTATACACCAATGAACCAAAGCCTCATGATCACTAGTATCTAGCAAGATACTAGTACTAACTAGTATCATGCAAGTCTTGCCTTTGACACCAAACCTGTCGAGGCCTGGACTCCACTAGATCTTTGAAGGTGTGATGAGGTACCTGGCACAAAGATGTTAGCAACAGATCCCTGAAGTAAGTCTGTGAGTCATCTGTCATTCCAGGTCAGATGTTTGGGCCTGCAGCTCAATAGAGGAAGGGACTGAAGTTGATCTGTTGAAGTTCAGATCTGGGTGACACATGGCAGTGTGGAAGTAAACATGATTTCTAAAGAAAATTGCTGACACCATCTGATCAGTCAGCAGTCTAAAGAAATCATCTATTCTTAATAAAGTTAAGTTAATGATCTAAATAAAGTATTTTTTTATTGTATTTGACCTTATTTCTCCACAAATGTTGCAGGCCTTCAACTCACTACAAAAAAACAAGAAACGAACCCATACAGCTGAAATGGTCCAGTGCCTCATGAAGCATCATTTCACATTTCTAACCTACTTTTCTGAGATTTTGGACTTGTCTTTTTCTTTAACTTTTACATGGGAGACATTCCAGAGGAGTTGACAGTAGGGTGATTCATGATCAATCGCTATTTTGTGGATGTGCATTCCGACAGGGATTATATTTATTTATTTTCAGTTCAACTTTCCCACTCTGCTCATAACACGTGTAGAGTTTATGGACTGAACAGTCAGGAGTGACACTATGTGGTCAATGATACAACTGCACCGACTCCACTCATTGTTGTTGTTATGGACTACAACACAGACTGAGGTCCACAGGTTATTAGGGAGCCTATAATCCAGAAGCAGGACCTCCGGACCGACCCCATGACTCAACCGGTTAGGCTCACAACCAGCCTGAATGTGTGTGTGTGCGTCACCTCTGCAAGAGGTGATCCTTCCTAGTCAGTTGCTAACAGTCGTTGAGTCAGTCATCAGTCAGAGGTAAACCAAAGAGCAGCTTTATTTCAGCTCTTATTTTCTCATTGGATGGAAGCGGGTGAAAGAGGAGATGGAAACGTCCGGAAACGTGACGATTTTCTTTACGTAGATGTGAAACAGGTTGAAGTTAAAGAACCACTTCACTGCTGCTAGCGTTAAAGCTAACTAGCGCTGTCAGAAAGTTGAAGGAGCTCAGCGGGAGTGGAGTTCACTGAAGTTATACTGTGACGAAACGTTTTGAGGACAATTGTCACAGCGAATTGAATAGAAATATGCTGCTTCCGAAGCCGGCAGCGGCGACCATGAACTCCAGCCCGTGGCATCCTCTAAGTCCGGTAAGAGGAGCTAACATGCTAACTTAGCTTGCGAGCTAGTGGAGTGAGGGTGTCGCAGCCACATTACAGCTGGTGGATGTTTCCAGAAACAAATTATGATATCGGCAGATTTTATGGCGCCTACCTTTAAAGGTGTTTTATTAATGTTAAGTATTTATTAATATTGGCATTTATTCAGTGAAACGAGACTGAGCTGGCCTGCACTGTGATGAGAGCAGGTGTCTTGCTGATAGCCGTAACTAACCAGCTGTTGCCGGTCTGTCAACCGATTTGGTTTCCCCCAGGTTCCTGTTCCCCTTCACGCCGATTTACCGCTGTGTCGTGCGTAGTTGCTATGTTACCGTACGTACGCAAATAGAAACACAGTTGGGTGTACGGAAAGCTGAATGTGACAAACCAATGTGTATGTTAATGATATGTTATATGTAAAACAATAAATTGAGAATGCTTTTGTTCGACCATTAATTGTCAATCTCTGTATAAATGGATGCCAACTATGGGCTCAAATGGGCTACTGTCTAACTGGTTAGCATGCTCGACTGACGAATTGATGACATTATTTTTGACGCATAACGTTACTATTGCTTACCGTCAATTTGGAAACGGGCGGAGCGCCTGCGAATGACATTTTTCTGCTCATTGGAAACACCCACCAGATAGCATCCATTATTTTTCATAATTCACGAACTCGTTGAACAAAAGTTTGTCCCTTTTACCATAATGGACATACATTCACTTGACAAACGCGCATCCTGGCCACCCAAATTTATCAACTTTGCGCCCTTGGGAAACTGGGTTGGGAATTTCGTTACGCCCTAGGTTAGTTCCAAGTAAGGGCATGATTTATACGAAAGTCAATGATCCATTCAGTGAACACTAATTTTTTTTTTTTTCTGGATGCCTACACATTAACTGTTATCTCTTGCACGACATGCCCATAAAATAGGCTATAGGTCTACATAATTGTCATTGTGATGATCCACAAGTTAAACTGTTTCATAGACAAAATAACAATTCAGCAAGAATGGTATTTCTTTACACGGAGAAATTGTAAACAAATCAACAGTCGTGAACTCAGAGCTAAGAAATCGCAAATTTGCAATTATTATTTCAATGACTGGTAATACCGAACGAAATAACAGATGATCAAACCAACGGGGAAATTTCGTTTTCACTGCAATCTCACGCAAATTGTCAATCATTTTGTACCATTTCGCTTTCCGTCAAACCAGTTGTCCCGGGTTGGTCCTGTGGGCGGTGTCAGTTAACACGGCTTTTCGAGGGGGAGCAGGAATGCCAACGGGGAACCAAATCGGTTGACACACCGGCTCTTCAGGCTGATATCGGGCAAAAAGGGGATTCATGGCTGCTCTCATTTCTCCTCCACGTAGACACGTTGACCGAAATCAACCAGCGTGAAAACAGCAACTGCAAAAGAGAAACTGGACTCGTCCGACTCGGCAGCCAAGTCAAAGATGGAGTTAGCTGCGGTGAGTGCGCCACCGGCTGCTGGCTGTATGAACACCGTGATCAGACAGCGACAGGGGCCTAACTGTCAATGTCTTTGTGATTCGGCTGTCTCACTCCTTCCCTTTTAACTATTTCTTAAACACGTATCATTAACTGAGACCAAGCCCAATTACAGATCTAACTGGAAAGAGATAGAGAGTTTGGTGGGGAAAGGACTCCCAGTAAAAAAACGTTACAATGTTGAGCTTCTAGGACCTTAAGGACAACTATAATCTGCAAAATCAGGACTTTACTAGAAAAAAACTAAGGTAAGGATGACACGAAATGTTGGATATTAGGTAGCACGGCGGCAAAATGGTTAGCGTTGTTGTTCCTCCGGGTGCTGCGGTTTCCTCCCACCATCCAAAGACATGTCAGAGATGTAGACATGCATGTCTAGGTTAATTGGTGATCGAAATTGTCCGTAGGACTTGAGTGTGAGTGGTTGTTTGTCTGTTGGCCCTGTGATGGACTGGTGACCTGTCCAGGATATAGCCCGCCCCTCACCCGGAACGTTGGCTGGGATTCGGCTACACCACCGCCCGTGACCCAGAAACGGATGTTGGATATTTTCCAAAAAGCTTACAGCGATGGCATTTACCAAAAATAATTTCTAGACTATATCATGCTCTGCATAATTTAAAGGGAGACCATACTCTGGTCATTAAAACAAGATTGTTGACAATAAACTCTCCTTCTAGGAGGGAATACAGCTGGAAGAACTTGACTGTTCTTTTGTACCCCAACACAGAAAGCTAAGTTCTCTGATCAAACTGCTCGCTGGAGGTCTTGTGGAAGTACTGTGGGAAACTACTTCCAAATCTTTTGGGAATGTCCCTCTGTGGCTCCATTTTGGAGATGTGTCCATGGCGTCTTGGAGGCAGTCTTTAAGTTCAAAATCTGCTTTAATTTTAAAATAATGTGCATCAACAGTTTATAAGAACTTAAAAGTGTAAAGAGAGATAAATGTTTAGTAGCAAGCAAGAAGGCTCTGACCAGAAAATGGCTGAAAAGAGATACACCAACTATAAATGATTGGATGGATGTTGTTTACAGTATGTAGTTATGGAAAGAATCAAATTTAAACTGAGATCTAAAAGTGATATCTTTGCTGAAATTAGGTCAAAATGGCTCACCTATGTTTTAACTGTAAGGCCTAATTTTGTATAGTAACAATATGCCTCTATGGTGGGCATATCCCGCAAACTTTATTGCAAAGAATAAAATTAATATGGATAATATGGAGTATGTGTGGACTAATGTTACTTGTGTGATGGATCATCCTCCCGCTGTTTGTTCTATTACTGTTTGTATTTGTGGTATGTTTTCTTGAAAATAACAATAAAAGTAAATGAAATAAAAGTATCATTATCTATATGACTGTTCATCCAACATCCCAGGTGTTGACTAATGAATTACTCTAAATAGCGTGTGTTAGAAATCAGTTCATAAATGTGTATTTTGGTAATTACCATGTTTCATCCATTCAGTCAATCATGAATTTGACAGGTTACAAAACTTCAACACAGTCCAATGAGCCAGTGTAGCAGTCGAGCTCACTCATTTTCCTCATCAACCCCATAATGAGCCCCTAAACCCAGAGGAATTGATTGGAGCGTCATTTATAATTTCTCAGTGAATTTCTAGTTCTAACCTCTGCATGGTTCTGAATATTAGAGAGTGAGCCTAAGGCAAAATGTGACTGAATCTTCTGGACTCAGGATTGTTTGATTTTTAATGGAGCGTGATTGAAAGTTGGGCACTCGTTTATTTGGCCAGTCAAGATAGTGTTGACAATGACAATGTGTTCTCAGAGTTTGATTTTTATTATTTTCACAGGATATTTTTGAATTAGGATAATAGTCAATTGTTCCTCACACCAAATGCTGAAGGATATTCCTTTTTGATAATTTGTGGAAATGGACATTTTCTAAATACATGTTCGGTGACCCAATTTAAAGCCCCCTACCCAGCATGCACACACAGCCACTTGATGACTCATGGCGTTTGACAAAGATACAATTTAGCAGTAGGCTTTGCTGGGAGGGTGCAGTGAAATGCTGATGTGTGAGTGTGTCTCTGAAAGATAAAGATAGAAGCCTACTGACAAACGCATGCTGGATTAAGCTGCTTCAGAACTGTGGGGGGGGCAGAGGAGAAAGAGGTAGCCACTGTGGGTTCAAAAGAGAGAGAGAGAGGGGAAGGAAGGTTTATTTGATAATAGAACATTGATAACAGCAGCAATTTCACAGTGAGGCAGGTGAAAGCAGGCAAAATGCAGGAAAAACAGAATTCTCAGAACCAAGCTCAGGGCAGCCTGGGGAAGGTAGGAGTGTGTAATGCGTGCATTAAAGTGTGTGTGTGTGTGTGTGTATATATATAGTGCAGATACTTTATTTATTTGGTGTTTCTATTGTTGCTGTAAATATGGTTCTTTTTGCTGTGCTCAGATAAACATTTTTCTCTTTCTCCTCATTTTCTGTCTTTACCTTCAAATTCAATTGTATCATCTGACTGCACTGGTCTGTGCCATACTTTTTCTGTCTGTTTGCCCATAAGGCATGCAAATGAATTTTGTTTTCAGTTTCATTAAAATGCAACCCAGGTCTGTCTGTGTGTGTGTGTGTGTGTGTGTGTGTGTGTGTGCGCGCGCGCTCTCTGCACATCTCCATCATCTCTTCTGTGGGCGAATTTGGCCTCTCTTCTGTTTACAGCATTTTCTTTTTTGCAATGTTGCAAATGCCATACAAGGAAATTTAGATCCAAATTAGAGTCTGGAATGTAAGGTTTATTATTTTGGGGCACATACCGACTGAGGCAAGATTTTTGATGCAAACATGTGTTTAAATAATGTTTCTCTGGTTCTCAACCAGAGATGAGACATACAGAGTGATGTTAGATGTTGCATGTTCAGGTATTTAACTGTGATTAATCCTTTGTTTTTCTTCATCTTATCCCCTTCTTCTGCCTTTCTCATTCCTGGCTATAATTTCAATTTCTCTTTACATTTGCTTTCCTGTCAACTCCCTCTTTTTATCCTCTCTTTGCCTCTTCTCCTTTCTTTTCATCCCTCTCTGTCTCCTTCCACTGTTGCCCTCTTTCACCGACATTGTCTTCAGGCTCACCCAGCTCTCAAAGCCTTCATGTGTGGTTCTCTCAGCGGTACCTGCTCTACACTGCTCTTCCAGCCTTTGGATTTGATAAAGACACGGCTGCAGATTCTGCAGAACAATGCCAAGCCAGGGTGCGTGTCCACATAACACAAAGATGCATCTTGCGCATGTGTGCGGAAATGCAAGAACTCATATATTTACAAATATTGTCTTAAAGCCATTCAACTCACACACACTATGATGAGTAACATGCTCTCCAGGCCTGTTTAACAAGAAGATAAGCATGGCAAAAAGCTAAGAAATTTTTCTTTTAAACATTCATCCACAGGGGAAGAGAATATGCTCTATTTTCCAAAGGATAATATTTGCGCAAAATGCTTGTTCAGAGCTGTGTTGTTCACCTCATGTCAGCCAAAACTGTTTGTCATTTGTCTGAAATTTTTCCTGTAACCATTCCTAAATTCTTCCTGCAGGTCACCGAAGGTGGGGATGTTCACTGTTTTCATCAACATTATTAAGACTGAGAATTTCTTTAGTCTTTGGAAGGGAGTTTCACCAGTGAGTATCCATGTTTAGTATTTACTAGTATTTATAATATTTCCTGAAATTCTGCAGTTGTAAGCAGTGAGGGCTGTTGTGCAGGAATGGACCTTGTGATGTCCCTTCCTCTGTCTTCTTAAATTTGTGTTACGGCTCAGTGACTTGCTCTACCAACCACTCACAACTTTTTCAGTCTTTTTTATGTTATATTACATACTGCATTTTTAACTTAAGCCTCTATCTCATTCACATATTTCAATAAGCTGCTAAAACTTTGTATTTCTCTCTGGCAGTCCTTTGTTCGCTGCATCCCTGGGGTCGGCATATACTTCAGCACCTTCTACTCTCTGAAGCAGCACTTCTTCCTGGAGCGGGCACCCAATGCTGGTGAGGCTGTTCTTCTTGGAGCCAGTGCAAGAGCTGTGGCTGGTGTCTCTATGCTGCCATTCACCGTCATAAAGACACGCTTTGAGGTGCATGAAAGTTTCTTTACCAAGAGATCTTTGAATCACTTTGACTGGTGGATTTTAAAGGAACAAAATATTTTAGTTCAAAATAACAACAACAAATCATTTTCATGGTCCGCTGACATGTAAATGTCTTTTATTTCAATTGTGTTTAACACCTGTGCTTTTCCTGCTGTAGCTAATGTGATAATCTCATAATTATGTTTCAGTAACTATTAGCGTGGTGGGTTACAGCTGAAAAATACGTTGCTCATGTAATGTAACTCCCTGTTGTTGGTAGCGTAGTTATCATTAACGAAATGGCCCTTTTGAATTTGCCTCTACAGTTTTGTTGTCAACCACAAGCCTGTTGAAGAACAGAGGGGTATTCCAGAAAGAGGGGTATCTGAAACTCTGAGTTAATCACCATGGTAGCAGACTCTGAACATAACTTGCTTGCTGGGAGGTTTTTTTTCTACCTGTCTCCTCCCACACAAAGACAGCTTTTGGACATGGATTGCCCATTCATTCCCAATCCGATTGATGTCAAATGCCAAGTGATTCGAAATGCTTTATGTGGCAGGAGATTAGATGTCCTGGCGTTTCCAAAGGAGTCTGTCATTTATCTCAATAACATTCTCCGCCCATACACAACCAATCTCACATACCGTGGACGTGCGCTCACATCACAGCAAGTTTTATGCGTTGTGCTAAGTTTGTTAATATTTAAGAGACACAAGTGTATACTTACATCTGATGTAGGCACTTGTATCCTGGGGGTGACCCCGGGATGCCCTCAGCCTCTGTCAGAGGTGGTGATAGCGGCTCCACTCGTTTTTTGGGCCTCTGCCTTCTTTCTGACGGTTAAGCAGAATTCAATTCATGTTAATATCTTTTATTTCATTTGTGCTCCATTGATGATGGCTTTTTAAAGAGGTTTTGCACATGCGCAACTCGAAGTGAACATACTCAGAGTTGATTGAACCAACTCAGATCAGCTGTTCTGGAACCGGATACTCAGTTTCCCCATCTCAGAGTAAGTCAACTCAGGGTTCAGGGATAGACTCAAGAGTTTGTTGAACCTCCTACCTGGAATACCCCCCAGGACTTCAGTAAGTACATTTTCAGAGAATGACTATGAAATTGGTTCAGTCTTAAAAAAAAAAAAAAGTCTTTTTATGAACGCTTAATCCACATGAGGGAAGCAGGGAGGCTTCATTTAGCAGGTTTAGTAGCTCTGTAAGTATGTGAGGTGAGTCCTTCGGCAGTCTTTCTCTGGGACAGGGAGATGATGTTTCTCTTTGTGTTAAGAGTTTCTTTCTGTTTTTACTGCATGAGAAAACAGATGATATTGGAATTAAAAGTCTGTAAATCTGTTGCATCTACCATCACCCTGTCATAGATCATGAATGTTCTGTTTTTGCGTGACTCAAGACAGTGTAGCTGATAGATAATGAATTCCACCTAGTTAATAAAAATGAATGGCCACTGTTTCTAACTACAGCATTAGTATAAACTATGTCTGAAAGCCCTGGTGTAAATAATTATGTTCATTGAAGATGCTTACATTTTGTTTCAGAGTGGCCATTACAACTATGTGAGTGTGGCTGGAGCTCTGAGGAGTGTGTACAAGACAGAGGGAATCCGGGCTCTCTTTTCAGGTTTAACGGCTACGCTGCTCCGGGATGCTCCATTTTCTGGCATCTATGTTATGTTCTACAGCCAGGCCAAAAGGACGCTTCCTCAAGGTGAGAGCCACACTACAACAGCAAATCAAAATTCAGGTCATTAAATGTCAAAACTATTAAAGTGTGCACTATATAGTTTACTGCCTTTCAACTTTCTCCTCTGAAGTCAGTTTTTGGTGTCTGTACTGTTCATCTCAAAGTTTGTTTTTTTTCTTTTTGTTGTCTTTCCTCCCATACATCCAGATTACCTCCCATCTGCATTTTCCATTAATTAATCAATCAATCAATAAACAAAGAAGGAAACTTAAATTAAAACAAGAGGAATTAAAGATTAATCTAAAATAACATCACATTGTGCCATTACAACTTTTTCCATGTTTAATTTGCAACTATTGGTCTCAAGAAACAAACACCAAATATTCAAATATCTTATTTTATGTGCTTCATGAAGAAAATCAGCAGTACATCTCATACACAAGTTTACTCGTCCTTTCTTCTAATACCTTGTTTCTCTTCGCTCTCAGAGGTTACTTCGTCAGCCTATGTTCCACTGGTGAACTTCAGCTGTGGAGTGGTTGCAGGTGTGTTGGCGTCACTGGTAACGCAACCAGCTGATGTGGTGAAGACCCACATTCAAGTCAGCCCATCCCACTGGAGTACAGCTGATGCTGTTCGCTACATCTACATGGTGTGTACTCATTTTATTAATTTCCCATCTTACTGCATGAAGGACATGACACTGGAATTTCACCAGTATCACACTGAACCTTTCTTTTCCTCGTTTTCTCCTTCAGGAACATGGCATAGCTGGGTTTTTTCGCGGGGCTGTGCCAAGGTCTCTTCGGCGCACTCTAATGGCTGCTATGGCTTGGACTGTCTATGAACAGCTGATGGCACGAATGAATCTCAAATCATGAAGCACTGAGCCAGGAAAAGAAGGTGAAACTGGACTAGTGGTTTTGTTCTCACTGAAAGCCTTATGCAAGAAGAAAAGGGCCTGAGGAACTTATAGAGTGAACCAGCAGTAGCAGGACATGAAGCTGAATAGCCAGGTGGATAAAGGTTGAAAAATGGGATGAGAAGAGAGTGTGTGAGTGAGTGAGTTTGAGCATGTGTGTGAGAACTTATTGATGTGGCCAATTCTGCACAAAGGCAGCCTCATCCCTAGTATTTGTGTGTGTATGTTGGCGTTATTGTGAAAAGTTTTCAGGTTGTGACTTCCCACCTGTCTGAATGAAGTGACACTCCTTACTGTGAATTTACCTCTGCTTACTATTTACTATCTGCACACACTGAGGTGGGCCAAGGTCCCTTACTCAGTCTGTGTCTCCGCTGGCCAGCTAAACGTCTTTGAAATGCTGCCAAACTGGATATTCAGCAAGTTGGTCTTCTGTATCTCTGCTTCGGTAAAAAATAAAGCACCGCAGAGAAGAGGAGCTGTGACGTCTGCCATATTTATGCAACTTAATATTGAGCTATGTTTCTCGCTTGTTAACTGATATTAATTAAGGGGCAAACTTGGAGAACATTATTTTTGTTTATCAGGCTAAGGCAATCACAAGTACATAAACAACTGCATTACAGAAAGAAAGCCCAGGCCAACTGGGTATAATCACAATGAAGCCTTTTCTTCCCATACTGCTCAAAATTATGCTAACAAAGATTTTATACAACCATGGTGCATTTTGGCAGTGAAACCAGATGTGCTTTTTTTTTTTTAAGAAATAATGATATAGCTAAAATACATTCAGACCTGAGATGGCATTTTAAACAGGATTTTGGGAATTTTTATGAGTTTTATCATACAAATGCTTGATTGTTTTGAGGATTTAAAGATTTCTTGTTGTGTTTCTGACCACTAGTGGACAGAAACTTTTTTCCATTGTGCACACACAAGCAACACAATAGTCTGTTGTGTTGTCAGGTTCACGTCACAGTGCAATTCAAAATCTTAAAAGAATTCTCTATTCTTTTTTTCCTACAAATAAAGAAAGTGAGGTTGAAATGTTACAATGATTTCAAATGATATTTACTTCACTTCCTTATGTCATTTCTTTTGTTCTCAGTATGATCAGTTATTTAACAGGAAAACTTTTGCAGCAAAAAAAAGTTATTTATTATTATTATTATTATGCTAAAGAAATGAGTATTAAGATGATGAAAAGCTTAGGTCAGTGAAAGGAAGAGTAAAACATTAGACTGAACCAACAGCTTTCTCCAGAACAAAGAGTAAACAAGTAAACATGTTACTTTAAAGGTGAAAGTTTTAGTGCTATGCGTCTAAATGCTTCAGTGTTTCCTTTGTAACTCAAACTGTGTATCTAACTGTGCTATATGTACCATAACTCACACCTGGAATTTTTATTTTTTGAAGTGTCGCAAGTCTTCAGTGACTGCAACTTGTGGCTGCATTGTATGTGGGTAAAATAAATTGTATTTATTTTTCCAACTAATTTGGATTTAGAAATCTTTGTGTCCTTGGTTTATTGTTTTTGAAATGAATACCAAATCTGGTCACTGCTACTAAAAGCAGCCAGTGTAAGCAGGGTAGGGCAGTGTAAGGTATAGAATTCAATACTAAGACTCGGTTCAGCACTTGAAAATAGATTTGAGTCTTTTAATATTTGATCAAATATTGAAATAATCTGTAACAAGAGGCTTAAAGATTGTCACCATTGGCATTTTATCAACAAAAATTGACAAAATTGACATGAAATGCATATTGAGCTTGTGAGATGAAATTACAAATTATTTTTAACTACTTAGGTAGACCTCATACTCCTGCTTCATTGGCCAGGGAATGATTCTATTTCCTATCCACTGTTACACCTGTGTTTGAGTGATTTTCTTCAACTTCCCTAGCAGGGAAGTGTGACAGAAGTAGTATTTACATCCACGCTCAAATTGCAGTTGCAGAGAGTCAAGCAAATTACATCTGAACTACTCAGTGTGGTTGTACACAGAGACACAGAGAGGTTGTTCAGTTATGTCTGTGGAAATCTATTCTACGATAGACATCACCAAGAAAGTTAGATTTCAGATTGAAGAGAAGGACAGAAATGTAAACATCGATAAGGATTATGCGAACATTTATGACAATTACTGGGCAACAGGAAGCCCACTGCCAAAATCACAGGTCACCACTGAGGACCAGCAGCAAGGTATTCATCTGTCTGTCTGTATACAATTTTGTAATGTTACACACCTTTTATGCTAAATGATCTTTTTTTTCTTTGGAGTCTTGGGGAAACCATTACATTTCATGTTGATCCATTTTGGTTTTCAATTATTGGCATGAAAAATCTGTTACTCATTTGTGCTCTTAGCTGTTCCAGCAAAGAACAACTTCATCAGACCTGCTGTAGTGTTTCTGGTGCTGCTGTGTCTTATCCTAATGGCTGCAGTGACTGTTGTCTTGATATTATGTAAGTTTTCCTGATTGATCAATTTAAACCAATGCTCATGAGTTACTCAAATGCATACAAATAATGTTTGAACATTTGCGTTTTTTATGGTGTGGCAGTGATTCAAGACAAAATAGTCAATGCTAACCTGACCACTGAGAGAGAAAAACTGTGGACAGATAACCGAGAGATGAACAACCTCAATGCCGAGCTGACCCGACAGACGCACCAACTACAGGAAAATATTTCTGAAGTCACTGCAGAGAGAGACAGACTACAGGAGCTGCTTGGTGAGTGGTCAAATGGGTCATGATTTGAATTGAAAGAATAGTTTCAAAATTCTGGAAAATGCAGTCACTTTTGGCCAAATATTAAGTGGATTGGAATCGTTCTCATGCACACCTGATTGTTGCACAAAGGGATTAACAGAACGACTTTTTAAAGACAGGAGATTTGTCTGTGTAGCAATAAAAATGCAAGAAGCACACAATGGAAAATTTTATAGATGTTGCATTTGTTAAAAAAAAAAAACAACAACAAAATGACAGCATCTTGTTCCCATCGGACTGTTTGGTGATAACATGAGCAGAGCATGTAAAAACTAACAGTAGTGTTTCTTTTTCCTTGTTTGAATGCAGTGATGTAAATGAAGCACCTTTTGTGTTAAACAGATAACTCGTCCTGTCCTGGCAACTGGGTAAAGTTTGACAACAGTTGTTATTTATTGTCTGCCTCAAAGAAAAACAACAAGGAAAGCATGAAGTCCTGTGAAAGTCTTGATGCTCATCTGGTGGTTGTGTCCAGTGAGGAGGAACAGGTGACTGGACAATGGAAGTTTTTTTTTCTTCTGAAAGCCATTGTTTTCCCATCCCTAATTCTTGATTTTAATATTTTAAATACCGAGTATTGTCCTTAGAAGGTCACTGCGGTAAAACAGGTTCAGTCTTGTTCAAATATCTGAAAATGGGAAGAGAAGTCCATGCTGACTTCCGTAAAGCAGGAGAATGGCACATACAATAACTGATAGAGACATTTTATGCATGTAAATATTGTAACAGAAAATGTTCATTGTTTTTAAATCTTTAATCTGCATAATCACTTTTGACAATCTTAAATCTTTTAAATTTACAAATGAATAATTTGAATTTGAAATAACTCAAATTACATCCTGACCATTTTGACTTGTGATGACGTGATCATTCTAAATTACATGACATTGCACCTAAATGTCTTAACTCTAGATATTTCTCAACTCATTTCACAACGGCATTTGGATTGGCCTCACAGATCAGGAGGAGGAAGGTGTCTGGAAATGGATTGATGGAACTAGGGCCACTAAATTGTAAGTTTTTTTTTTTTTTAGATTTTTTTAAAATGTTTTTTTATGTTTTCATTATTTGACTGTATTTATTGACAATCCTCTTGATCAGAGCAAGGAACTGCAGAATTTAACTATTGTCATTTGCATTAAAGCCCAGAGGTCTTCGCAGTCTTAATGCTCTGAGAAGTCTGCACACTTTAATCAAAAATATGAAAAGATCCGGAAGACGAAGAGGTTAACTTTGATGTATTAACCCTGAATGCCAAACTACAAATGTGACAAATGAGCTCTAATTTTTCTTGAAATCATATGCCTGACCGCATAACATGCTGTGGAAGTACATTTTGCAGATGTAAACAGCACTGATATCTAATTTTTTAGCAATGGTTTAAATCTTTGTCTGAACAGTTTTTGTTAATCTGTAGGTATTGGAGACAAAATCAGCCGGATAATGGATACAAGGGAAATGAAGACTGTGTTGAGATTTCTAAAATATCTTCCAATATAAACAGCTGGAATGATCTCCAATGCACTACATCATTATACTATATGTGTGAGAAAATGCTTACATTGACACTGAACTGACTCCACAACTTTTTTGTTCTCAGGTATAACACTATACATTTTCCACCTGTCTTTGCAAAGTCAAGCTTGTATGCAATGGATGAAATGTATGTGTAATTGATATTTCAATAACAAATAAACACTATTTTGTATAGCTGAGTGATTTTGTACATATGACTTTTACAGTGCTGAGATAAAACATATATATATATATATATGTTAAAGTTTAAGTACATTTATATAAAAGATATATGAATTTGTAAAAGCTTCAAATGGCATCAATGTATCACATGAACTGTACACCTAAATATTTTAGACTCGTGTTCAACACACATCACAGACAGGGTATTAGTGTAAACTAACAATAACCATTGTAAAATGTCAAAGACAATCAGGTGGACTTAGAGGGAACAAGCAGAAGCCCAAACCATACTGAACTGTAACTTCCTGGTTTTGTGCTCTTTTTCCTTTTTCATCCGCCTGTGTGTCCAGCCTCTGTCGGACAGCAGACTTTACTCTTACAGCAGGATTAAAGGCTGACTATTTTTATTGATCTCATTTAAATTGCCTGTTTACTGTTTGAAAGCCACTGAGACATGTCGGAGAATGTATACGAGGAGCCTGGCATCATCGGGAAGCTTCAACGTGATCAGAACAATGAGAAAATAGCGGACATCTATCTCAGTGCAGAAAGCCTGAAAGTGTATGATAATCCCTGGATGGAGGGCATATCACCAACTACACAACGATCCACAGAGGCTCAGCACCCAGGTATGGACACCCCAAGTATAAACAAGTTAGTAGGCAAATACACCAACGATGTAGGGATGAATTTACATTATGTGTGTATGTATAGCTTCCCTTAATAAAGAACTATGTGTTTGATGAATGTGATGTATAGTATTGGCTAATAGCTGTAAAATTCTTGTGCATTCTTTAAGTGTCTGTGGTCATTGAAAGCTCAGGAAAGAGGAATTGGTTAAAAGTCTGCTCATTGTTCCTGGGTGCAGCATGTCTCCTCCTGCTCGTGGGAATCATTTACCTCAGAGCTGAATGTGAGTTTTCTTAATTCAGTTTTGTGGCATAAATAGGGAACACAAAAAGGTAAGCACTTCATAAGATGTTGCTTTTGTGACAATTGTTATGTCAAAACAAACAGGCATATTCAGTTACTGTTCTGTTGTCCACCTTGTTGCAACAGTGGATGAAGCCAGAACCTCCTTGGATGTAGAAAAACGCCGAAATGCACTCAGCGCTAACTTCACAAAGACAACAGGCCAATTAAAAGCTAACATCACTAAACTCCACACATGGTTGAGCATGATTTGTAGTAAGTAAAATCTTGTCACTTACATCCTATCGTCTCGTCTCATTGATGAGAGCTACTGCAGCTGTCTTTATTCTGAGCAATGAACATGTTATGCTTTTGTGTGTGAAAGCAACATTTCACATTTAAAGGTTAGAACAGTTACGATAAGAGTTGAGAGTTTAAGAAACTGGAACATTTCTGCAGGAATGCTAACTCAAATGTCTCTGTTTTTGTCTTAAATACACAGAGTGGAAATGTAAGAAATACAAGAAAGAGTTCTGCTTTCCTGATTTTGACGAGGACAGCGACGAGTAATGAGCGGCTGGGATAACACTGACCACAGAACAGTAAACCTAGAGAGTTAGTTCTGTACGGTTAATTTTACTGGGTTTACCGGGTTGTATCAAGTCATTGGAAGTATCCTGGACAAAATGTAAGATTGGCAATTTTGATTAAATAAAACAATATGCGTTACCATCTTCCAAATAAAAGAGAAGTAGATTCATTGTCTGCCAACTTCACTGTGAAATCAATAGATTTTATTTTATGTTAAAATAGTATGTTAAACAAAGTCAACATCACATTTCATGTTGCTTTTGCTTTTAGTATTTTAGTTTGCTTTTTTTAAATATTGTGATTTTATTGTGACCTTCTAGGACCTGCCATCCACATATGAGGCCATCACATTTTGAGTCAACTAGGCCACAATGCTACATTTTTCTCTTCAAGGGCCTGGTGTCCACATATACGGCCACTATACGCCCACGTAGTGGTGGCAGAAGAGTATAATTCATTACAGGTTAGATTCAAGATGACGAACAGCACACCCGAAAGAATGCATGCCATGCAAGAGTTCAGGTCTTAGGAGGTCAAGTGTGTATAATGTCTGAGTTGTATCGCTGTCTCTGCAGTTATTCAAATAATTTTTTTTTTGTTTTGACACCAAGCTCCCAAGATGAAGTTGGAGGTCAGTTTCATGTGTCAGCTAACAGAAGATCATCATCAAATTACTGTTGTATTTAACTGTGTCACTGAATTATAATTTATCACAAAATGTCATTACGCGCTCTGCCTCCTATGTGCTGTTCAGCAGGTTGCTTCATTACTGACTGTCTAGCTTTTCTGGGATTTAATGAGTGCAACTGCTAAAACAAACTCTGTGATAAACACAGGCCTTGTTTTTGCCAAAAAAGATGTATAGCAAGTTTGTTGTGTTCTCAGAAGTGTTGATTCAGCTGTGTGAGGCTGCAGTTTCTGCTGCTGTTGTGTTTTTATTTACAGTTTGTGGTTGTGTTGTCATAATGGCAGGTGTTTGAGTGAGAAGGAAAAGGATAAATAACAACGGCAGTACAAAGTGCAGCCTCTAAAAGGACCATTTTTGTTTTAACTACATTTCTGATTAAATGTGTATCTTTATTCTCTCGTTCTGTCTCCCGTTACTGAGGACATGTGCACGGAAGTAAAATAGTGCCACACGGGTGCCACGGCGTGTGACGCGCATTGATATAGAGTTATCCGCCTCGCCTGACCTCACATCCGTCTCTCCAGACAGATTTTTGTCTGCCGGCATTTTCTTTTTATTTTCGTTGTGCGGTTTTTCGCCCTTTCCTGGATTAACCGCCTGGTTTTCCTCGCCGGCTAAAGGAACCTGGACCAGGTTTTTCTCCCGCAACAGTCTACTCCACAATGCCGGGCTTTTCAGACAGAGACCGAGGCAGAGACAGAGGGTAAGTCCGCTGTCAGCTCGGGGTTAGCAGGCGGCGGCTAACGGTCCCGTCGCCTTGGCTGTTTTCACCAAACCACGCAATTGTCTTCTGGTTTATATTCCCTGCAGTTTTTATTTGGTCTCACTCGTTTAATAAATGTGGGAAGGAAACAAAAAAGAGTTGCTCAGCGGCCTGACAGCCTTGAGTGGACTTGGCTGTGTGATGTTGTCCGATCCCCCGCCGATTAGAGCTAAAATGGCAGCTAATGACGACTCCGTCTGTGTTTTGCTGTTTGAGCGTTTCGCAACGCAGGCTTCCTGACAAACATCGGTTTTTGAGGTCTTGCTGGTGTATTTTAAAGGACCTGATCTCAGTGTCTATTTTTGCGGCGCATGCTGAGCCCCATTTTATCGCCGTGTGAACCTGTCAAAGTCCTGTCAAACTCGGTTCACATATGGATGAGCTCGGTAATCTGCAGCAGCCTAGACCGACCTCAGGCTGAGCAGGGTGCTGTTTAGATAACACAATCTGGAGAAAAATAGGGACAGTGGGGGAAATATCCAAAAGCAAATGTGTCCTTGATTTGAACAGTATTTATTATTTTTAGTTAGCAAGTTTTGCCTCTAATGTATGAAGTGTCTTTCAGATCGGAAAATTGGGACTCCTGTCTCCAATTTTTATTTCCCTGTTTATACAATCAAAGCTCTTTTCCTTTTTGCTAGAATACAGGGCAGACAAAAATGTACTCCAATATTGTGTATTTACTTGTGTTGAAGTGTCACCGCTGCACATGTCTGAGATGGTGGAGCCAAAGAAAAGTGTTAAAAAAAAAACAAAAAACAAACATCTAAAATCAGTGTGCAGGAATGGGGATTCTCTTATTACTGACCTTAAGTCCGGCCAAACATAAATGCTGAATCCTACAACTCTCCTTATAGGCAAGGCAAGTTTATTTGTATAGCACAATTCGACAACAAGGTGGTTCAAAGTGCTTTACAGAGACATTAAAACATAGCATGATTAAAGTTTGAACAGAGAAGAATGAAAGAAAGAAAAGAAAACACATCTTATATAGATGGTAGCATCTCCATCTTTATTTATAGATCACATTTCAAAACCAAAGTTATCTCAAGTCACTTAAAACAGTAGTTCACCCAGCTTTTAAGGGAAAAGTTGGTTTCCCCTTAATAAACATGGTTTTTAATTTTTCTCTTTAAATTGTGTGCTCTTGCCCTTTACACAAGGTATGGTGGAGGACCCCCTCGTTTTGGTGGTGGTGGAGGAGGCAACAGGGGCGGACCACCTTCTGGAAAGTTTGGCAACCCTGGTGAGAGGCTGCGGAAGAAGCACTGGAACCTTGATGAGCTTCCAAAGTTTCAGAAGAACTTCTACCAGGAGCACCCAGACGTCACCCACAGACCACTTGTAAGAATAGGTTCAGTTTCTTTTTATGCTTTCATGTTTATTTGTGTGTACTTATGTGAGTCCCATTTGTGGAGACAAAAGATTTTTTGAAGCTCACCTAAGACAGATATTCCATCTCTTGCAACCATAGGCTTTTCTTGTTGTTTTGTTATGCTGTATTGACAATTTCCATTATTTCTTCTTCCAATTCCAGCAAGAGGTTGAGCAGTACCGAAGAAGTAAAGAAGTTACAGTCAAAGGCAGAGATTGCCCCAAGCCAATTGTAAAATTCCATGAAGCTGCTTTTCCAAGTGAGTGAAAATGTATACTCCGCCCCGCATGCAATTTTATAATGTATGTTTAAATATTTCAGCATACTGTCATCACTGCCAGAAACCTTCAGCTTTGCTTATGTTATTTCTACAGGCTACGTCATGGATGTTATTGTCAAACAGAACTGGACTGAACCAACTCCAATTCAGTCTCAGGGCTGGCCTGTAGCCCTCAGTGGCAAAGACATGGTTGGCATCGCTCAAACTGGATCTGGGAAAACACTTGCTGTAAGTGAAGTGTTTCAGGTTATCATTTTTCAGATCATTTCAATCCAACAAAAACAAGAGAGTTTTGGTATCACTTATGTGTCTAAGAACAGTTATACAATACCAGATTTTTCCGCTACGAAGTTAGAGCTTTTAGAAGGCAGCCTGAAACAACAGTATTGTCCAGATCAGGGATTTGAACAGAATTAAAGCAATTTTAGACAAGATTTTTAACAACCTGCAACAACGATCACCTGATACAAGAATTAGATTGCTGATGTGGAAATACTTGTTTGCTTGGTTAGCAATGCTTGCTTTTCTAACAGACAATGATATAATCTTGTGTTCATTAAAATTAACTGCCTGTACAAGAGACTAATTTTATTTTTATTTTTATCTTTTTATAGTACCTTTTGCCTGCAATTGTGCACATCCAACATCAGCCATTCTTGGAGCATGGAGATGGACCTATTGTATGTACACCTTAACATCTTTTTATCTCTATTTTTAAACAAGATTTTGAGCTATAGTAGCTTTATACTTCTACTTCTCAGGTAATTCCAAGCATACATCTAATGCTGACGTGTGTGTGTGTGTATATGTGTGTATGTATGTATATGTATATGTATATGTATATATATATATATATATACACATATATATATACACACACACACATATAGAAAGAGCAAATATTTCTATGGGATTATGATGAATTTTGCTTGATGAATGTCCAATACATGTTTTGAACCAGAAAGGTAAAAACTGTACGCATCTTCCTTTAGTGCTTAGTGTTGGCACCAACTCGTGAGCTGGCTCAGCAGGTGCAACAAGTGGCTGCTGAATATGGCAGGGCCTCCCGTCTCAAGAGCACCTGTATCTATGGTGGTGCGCCGAAAGGACCCCAGATTAGAGACCTGGAGCGGGGTATGTTTACCATGATTATATAAGTGGATTACAAGATGTATTTGGCATTTCTTTGCTGTAACTTACATTTATTTTGATTACACGTGAAGAACTTTTGGCGTTTCTGCATATGCCTTACTTGTGGGATATTTACCAGTAAGAAATTATTTCACACTGTGTTTTTCTAATGGTTGTTTAAGGTGTTGAGATTTGCATCGCAACTCCAGGCCGTCTCATCGACTTCCTGGAGTGTGGTAAGACAAATTTGCGTCGCTGTACCTACCTGGTGCTGGATGAAGCTGATCGCATGCTGGACATGGGATTTGAACCTCAAATCCGAAAGATAGTTGAACAAATCCGGGTGAGTCGTGTTATTTCCTTCTAATGGGCAAAATTTAACTTTCTTTTTTTTTTTTAAATTAGGTTCCAGAAAACTGGCACAACCCCAATTTGATGAAATCAAATGACTCTGTTTGATCCAATTGATGCATTCTTACATTAACATATAAATGTAAGTGTTAACTTGAACAGAAAGCTGTGAAATGTCTTTTCACTTGTTACCAGCCAGACCGTCAGACCCTGATGTGGAGTGCCACCTGGCCTAAGGAAGTTCGCCAGCTGGCTGAGGACTTCCTGAAGGACTATGTCCAGATCAACATTGGAGCATTGCAGCTCAGTGCCAATCACAACATCCTGCAGATAGTTGACGTGTGCAGTGACATGGAGAAAGAGGACAAGTCAGTCGATGATTTCCATTTCCTCTTCAGGAGGAGTTGATCCTTTGATCCTTTGTGTTGATAAAAAGCTATTTTGTCTCAAACTTCTTTAATCTCGTCTCTGTTAGACTGATCCGTTTGCTGGAGGAGATAATGAGTGAAAAGGAGAATAAAACCATCATATTTGTGGAGACCAAAAGGCGGTGTGACGAGCTCACCAGGAGGATGAGACGAGATGGGTAAAGATTTTATCTCCTGTCACTTTAAAATATGTCTGTACCTTAAATGAATTCCACTGTTAACGAAAAAACAAATTATGTAGATAACTGGTTTCTCGTTGCCTGTTGGACGCAAGTCCACTGAATTGTGTCTAAGCTGGAAAGTTTTAATGCTTAGTTTGTGTATCACAGGTGGCCAGCCATGGGAATTCATGGAGACAAGAGCCAGCAGGAGAGGGACTGGGTCCTAAATGGTGAGATTTAATGTATGGCATTGGCAGTTAATTTAAGTGTCAATTTCACAGACTGCCCTGTGATTTTTTTTTTTTTTTTTTAATTTATTTTTTTTTTAAACACCGACTCTCTCCCTTCAGAATTCAGATATGGCAAAGCTCCAATCCTTATTGCTACTGACGTGGCTTCCCGTGGCTTAGGTCAGTATGCCATTGAGTTGCACTTCTTTCTTATGAGTGTTACACTTATTTTAAAGAAAGTGGTTTTGCTTTCTTTAACTTTCCTATGCATTTTCTGAGTTTTTCTCACCTTAAGGTGGAGTCTTTGTGGCAGGCGCTAGGCATGACAGTCCCAGGCCTCGAGAGGGAGAAGGATGACATATTGGATGTGCTCAACTGGCTTGCCACCCAGTGGGCCTAGAGAGGTGAAAGCTCTTGTGTGCCAGTGATCTTCAAAAGGCTGTGTGGCTAAGCCTTTGTCTCTGATATGTTGTTGAAATACGCACACATCTGTTCTCTGTCAATGGATTTCACCTGACAAACGCCATCCAGCTGTTTCCAACTCAAACGTATAAATAAACAGACAAAAAGAACACAAAAAAACAAAACAAAACAATATGCTTGATGCTGATGTGACTTTTGCCTTGCATGCTGTTGTGTTAGAGAGCGCCGTATTGCAAGTCACTTGTTTGAGATTTGGAACAATTACCTTTCGGAGCTTGTATCACATAGCATGGGTGCTTGTCAGCCTGTCAGAGCTTTCAGTTGTTTTCTTTCCCCGTCAAAGTGCTGGATTTCTTGAAATGGAGAGAGCAGTTTGAAATATTTTGTCTCTGAAAATTTATGAGACCTGGCACATGTGTGTAGGGGGTAGTGGGAACACCTAGTGAGAGGAGAAAGAGTGAGACAGCTCAAACCAAAGTTCCTCCCTCGCCTGCGTTTTATAGTCATGTCGAGACCTGCCAACGAGAGACATTTTCTCAAGTGAACACTGGCTTCTTGGAAGATCTTGCCTTGATGAGACTGATGAATGGTGTGGGGACAATTGTTCTGTGTTCGCTGAGGGGTCCCACAGGGTTCAATGCTTGGGACTTTTTATTTTTCTTGACGGGGCCCCCGTTCAAATTAGCACTTGGTCTATTTTGTCTTGGCAAGACAAGCAGTGTGGCCTTTTAATATCAGGCTTCTTTTGAGAGTGTACTGGGAAAAAACGGACCTGCAAAAATGTCCTATATTGGCACGAGGACGCCCCAGTGCATATCGTGGCCCAACTGCGTAGAAGCTCCTGGATGTCACTTGACAATTTGTGGGGGATTTCGCTGCATTGGGAAAGGACTAGTGAATGCATACTCCTTTATGGTAAGAATTAAATCCATTTTTTGTCTCCCTTTATAACAAAAGGGAGTGTGAATGTCTTTTGGATCTTTTTGATTATGGTAAGCAACTGGAGTGTGCATCGTTTCTCTCTTCCCACAGTAGTATTCCCATGGAATAGTTGTGTGCACAATATTATGTTGTTTTAACACATTCCCTCCACAGCCTAATGACCGTTTTCTTTCCCTAGCCTTCACAGTTGCTAACTTTTCCCTTTGATCTGGCTGTTGTGGTGTGCAAAATCCTGTGTGGCCTCCGTGTTTTGTTTTGCCACACTGCAACACTTTCACAGATGTGGAGGATGTGAAATTTGTCATCAATTATGACTACCCTAACTCCTCTGAGGATTATATCCATCGTATTGGACGCACAGCCCGAAGTCAAAAAACGGGCACAGCCTACACTTTCTTCACCCCCAACAACATGAAACAAGCCAGTGACCTGATCTCTGTGCTCCGCGAGGCCAACCAGGCCATTAACCCGAAGCTGATTCAGATGGCAGAGGACAGAGGAGGTAAAATCTTGGCATAAATAAGCATACTGAATTGCTGTTTAGTATAAGGGGGAAAAAAAAAAGACCCAATTGTATTTCATTTCACAAGATAATCATTGGTCCAGGTGGTTTAACTTCTCCTACAGCCTCTTCCCATCTAATCAGGGTCTCCTACATTTATTATATATTGATGTTAGGTTTAGGTATTAGCGTGAACCCACTCCCTTTTCTTTCCTTATGTTGTTGTTCTGTCTTTGTCTCATCCAGGTCGTGGAAGGGGGGGAAGAGGTGGCTACAAGGATGACCGTCGTGATAGGTATGGAGGTGGTAGGAGCAACTTTGGTGGTAGCAGCTACAGGGACAGGGAAAGTGATAGAGGGTTTGGTGGTGGGCCAAAAAATGCCTTTGGTGGCAACAAAGCCCAAAATGGTGGCAACTATGGAGGCAACAGTGGTAACTCTGGTGGTAGCTATGGCAACAACAATTACAACAACAGCAACGGACAGGGTAATTTTGGTGCTCCAGCAAACCAGGTGGGTGCCTTTGGTAACCAAAGCTTTCAGGGCCCACCCCAGTTTGGGGCCATGCAGAGGGCCACTCAGAATGGTATGAACCACCCGCCATTCCCCTTCAACTCGCAGCCACCACCCCCGCAGGCCCAACAGCCACCACCCCCTCCACCAATGGTGCCCTACCCCATGCCACCACCCTTCCCACAGTAGTTATGTCAAGCACACAATATATGGGAACCAACATGATTTTTGTTTAATCTTGAATCTTACAGTATGATGATGATGATGATTATTATTATTATTATTATTATTATCCTTTTTACTGTTTAACTTTGTTTTGCTTACAGCAGGGTTGGAATAATTCAGTAAACCCAGAGCATTAAATGGAGTCACATGTCTCCTGTCGTGCAACTATGATTGCTGCACTTCTCCTTGACTGTTTTTTTGTTACATTCCTCAGTAATTTATTTTACTAGGTAATGCGTTGTTTTCAGTTTGTGGTATGTTCAAAGTGATGTTAATTAAGCTCATATGAAAGGGTTTGTATAGCCCTTTTAAATAAAAATCAGAAAATTAAAATGTGTTGTGTTTTGTCTGGAAAGTTTGATTTGCAAAATTTATTATAACCTTGATTGGATTGAAGTGGGTCAGATTTATGACACAGGTTAGAAGTTAATCAGATCAAAGTCACATTCTCATATTAGTTCAATCAAACAAAAACAAGCTTTAAGTTTTTACATTTTTATTATATTTCTATTTAACTGTATATACATATTTATGCGCTTCACTAAATCGCTATTTTTGACGTTTCATTTTGTGACATTACTTAGCTCACTGAAGTTTTCATGTTGGATTGGTCAAAGCCCAAAACCAACCATCAAGTAAATATCAGGCTGTTAATGAAATCTTAATGAACGTCGGTAAAATGAGTTCTGCGGTCGGCTCACTTCAGGAAGTAATTTTGTTGTTGTTGCTGTTATTGGGCTTTTTCTTTTGCTTCGTTTTATTAAAGTATTTTCAAATTAAAACCATTTAAAGCACATTTTGATACCTGATTATTGAATAGGTTGAACCAGCTTCATGCTATTACGGAGTTAATACAACAAAAGAAGAAAGAAAAAATAATTACAACGTGAGGGTCCCATTCTATACGGGAAAATAATGTCTGGGCCTTTTTGTTCGCCATATAGTAAAGGATTTGTTGCATTGCAACAAGAGACCCGAGTCTTCCTTGAAGCCACAATTAACCCCCCCCCCCCCCCCCCCCCCCCCCAAAAAAAAAAAAAAAACACCTTTCTGTAGCTGCGGTAGGCACAAGTTAGCTCATAGCTACACAGTGGTCAAGAGTGCTGGATCGGAAGTGCCGCACAAAAAAACGGAAGCTGGCTGCGTTCTGTCTTGCTTCCGTGGAAAACAAGGTTAATAGCTTTAGATCGCTCATCCATCCGTTGATGCGGGGTTCAGGAAGTGATGTTGAATCCCCGACTGACAGGCGATATAACCCGGATGTGGAAGTTTAGCTTCCGGGTCATTAATCACATGTCTGCTATGTAGCTAAACAATTCAAAACTCGTCCAGTGAAAAAAGTGAATGAACTATCTAATACTTTAAGCATTTTTCACTGTTTGTAGTTGAGAAGCCTTTAATATCAGCGGTACAAACAGACCCGTCTCCAGTTGACCCTCAGCTGTCTTAGAGAAGGTTTTTATTAGTCCGAGCTGCGGATGCGAGTTAAAATGTTTGTTTCGGAGCATTCAGAGTGTCTGTGGGCAGCGAGGAGCTGGCAAATTTTTACTCCTGAGGCTTCATCGTGTCAGTAGACCAACTTTGGACGGCCGTCACCTCTCAGGCTTCTCCTCATGTGGAGTCATTGTACGAGACGCATCCTCCCATCACACCTCCGTATAGTGAAAGACAGCAGGACAGCTAGAGGACGCTGCAGTGCATCATGGGCCGATGACCTGGACCAGGTCAGGACGCTGCTACAGCTCTGCCTGGACAGACACTTTATCTCCCCCGGTGACACTAACGCTGAGCTGTTTCGGAGGGGGCTGAGCTGCACCTATGGGCCTTTGGGCATGGAGCTGAGGAGGAACCTGCTGGGCCAGTGGTGGGACTCTGTGACCCGGTCCAGAGCTCAGGTGTTTGGGATTGACACTCTGAGCAACAGCAGCAGCAGTAAGGATGGAGAGACAGATGTAGGAGGTAAACTGAGGATAGTTCAGCCTCAATACCTAAAACAAATACTTCAGCATCTTCAACAAGATCTGAGCAAGGAGCAGATCGTCCAGGAGCTGACAACGATCCTTCAGAAGTCCCCAGCTGTGAGAACAAACTTCCTTCAAGGTAAACTGCTGCATAACTTATTCCAAAAGGTTTTTAATGGGTAATATTTGATGAACGACATTTGGACTATAGACTAGACAGCAAGGTGTTGGCAGCATGGATCATTCCTGTCTTGGCTTTGAGCCAATAGAAAACTGGTTTTAGGGATTTTCTTGGCCCCTGTAGAGGTCTGGTGTTTCATGGGTTTGAGTTTTTGATATGCCTCAGAGAAAGCTTCAAGCCAGGGCCAAGAAATCCTTCCTTACAGGGGGCTGAAATATATAATGTACAGAATCATATGATCTCAGACATTGATGAGAACTAAATATTGTACCACTGGACGACACATCCTCAACTTGTACACAAAATAAAGATGTTTTTGTTATTTTTGATTAATAGAATAACAGTCATGGATGAATTCTTTCTCTGCTCTCAGGTGCCTTGGAGCAGTTTATTCCCTCGTTGGAGCTGGTGAATAGGAAGCTGCCTTTTGGCCTGGCTGAGACTGGTCTGTGTTTTCAGCCCTCAGATGATTCTTGTTGGTGAGGTTTCATCTGCTTGTCTGGGTGTAGATCAGCATGTGGAAAATACTGCTTGACCAGGTTTCTGTAACACTGCTGATTTGCTGGATTTTGAAGGATTTTGGACCTTGATAAGTTCAGGTTGTTGATGTTAACTGCCAATATAATGTAAGTTGGTAAATATTCGGGAGTGAAATCTCAATATGGTGAATATATCTTTATTTCACACTTTTGTGTGATAGCTGTGTAACTGTAATTGATTGCTTTTATGATATAGAGTTATATGTTTTTAAATATATACTTTGTCTTGGTTCTTTACAAATCAGTGTTCCATTTGTGAGTGTACAACTGAACCTGAGTGCCAAAGAGTGGAAATAAGACAAAACTATTCAGTTTTAATCACTAACCCTGATATAGCCCAACATCAATCAACCAATCACATCAAATTTTATGGTTGTGATGGTAATTAAGGTGGCACAGAGTTTACTAATTAACCGCTAGATGGCAGATTTTCTGATGTAACATTTAATTCTGTTTTTAGAGGATGTTATTCTTCATGCCAGAATAATACTATTTGAAAACAATTGCCAGTTGAAGTTTTTGTGTAGTGATGCTTTAATTATTAATTTTCTTTTTATTTGCCAGCCCTACTGAGATGACCCAGACTTCTCTGGTGTGGTTCTGCTCTCCGCGAACCTCTTCCCAGTGGCTGGATCACTGGACACGACAGAGGCTGAAGTGGTGGAGGAAAGTGAGTAGTTTAAGCAGTGTTTCTCAGTAATGTTAGGAGTGACATTCACATCTATTTTGAGGAATTCCGAAGTTGAATTAATTTTACTTCATAAAATTACCAAAACAGTAACATTGATTTGGCAAACACTGAAACTGAAACACTTTCCCATCATTTATTCCCTCCTGCATCTATTGTAATTACTTTTTTACTATGTCCTTTTCCAGTTTGCCCTGTCTCCCTCTAACTTCAGTAGCAGTGATGTTCCAGAGGAGGAACTTACAGGGTTGGTGTCTCGTAGTGTGAAGATCATCTACGACTTCCCCTGGGGACCAGAGCCATTGGAGACTTTGTGTAGCCGAGGAGATGCTGAACTGCTGCAGACACACAAAGGAGCTAGATCCAAGCTACAGGTCTGCTATTGTCTTAATATTGACGCCACACACTAACATTTTGAGACACATTTTTTCACAATATTTTGTCATTAATGAGACCTTTGTGTTCCAGCATTCGATTCATGTCCATAATCATTTACTATTGTTGTTTACCAGTTAATCCTTGATGTTTTGGTTCCACTTGGATATTTGTTTCAATGTCAGCTCAAAGTGTCTGCAGTCCAAAGGTCTTATAAATGATCATTTTAGATGATTGAAATATAATATTTTTGGGATGCTGTTGATTACACATAATTCTATTCTCTATTATGTCTTAGGAGAAAGACAATCAGCTATTAAGTGTTTTTGTTCTTCAGTGTAATCATTTACAGTGTTAATTGTTTCAGTGTCGAAATGGGCGCAAGACAGTCCCTCATGTTGTGTCTGTAACTGGGAACATGGACCGTGGTTTGATGGCCTTTCTGTCCAACTCACTGCAGCTGCTGAAGAGGGAAGACAGCAAGAGGAAGCTGCAGCAGAGAAAGGTAAAGATGTTTTCAAAAAAGGAGCAAGAAAATTATTGATTTATTTTTTCCCCTTATGCAATATGAGTCCGTCACTGAGTTTTGTTCTCCTGTTAATTTTAGGTTTTGAAGTTGCATCCAGTGTTGGCTCCAGTTAAAGTGGCTATAGACATTGGCAAGGGAGCCACTATTGAGCTGAGACAGGTAAGAAAAACATGTATTAATGTAACAGTAGGCTGTAATCATAAGTCATTTCCACACCCCAGCCAATATAATCAAATGTATGAAAATTAAACTTTTTTGTAGGTTTGTGAGGGCCTTCTTCAAGAGTTTATGGAGGCTAAGATCTCAACGTGGCCTGGGTATCTTGAAACTATGCCAGTGACGATGGAGCAGCTGAATAATAAGTACAGTTTTATTAAGAGCTAAATGGATGCTGTGATGTTTCTCTCGCCATGAACTGACTTGTGGATATGTGTCATGGTGTTGTTGCATCATAGGTATGATGAGATGGGCGTGCTTTTCACTCTGGTGATCAGTGATAATACCTTGGAGAGCGGCCTCCTTCAGGTCCGCAGCAGAGACACCACCGTCAAAGAGACAATGCACATCTCTGAGGTTAAGAACTTTATCTCCAGATACATTACTGCAGCCGACAAAATTTGAATGGACTTCTTGTTAGCAGCAAAAATTAAAGTCTGAATATTGTGCTGCCTTGGTTTTGCATCCTTTCTACACACAATTGCACGTGTTGAAGTTAAAAAGTAAACATCATAAAAATGAATCTTTTCTTTAATTGCTTTTGTGTGATACTTTTTTGTGAATGACCCAGTTGGAAAACTCTATGTTATCATAAAGGCTAATGGACTTTTATCATGTCTGGTAAATCTGAGAATGAGATGTGTGCCGCTGTATGTTCATGGCCACACGTCTGAGTAAAGGCATTTTTCAGTACATTCAAAACAAATAATTGTGTTTGAATTATGCATTACCAGGTCAGTCTACACAGTGAAGCTCACATCAGACTTGGGATAAATATTTATCTTATTTCTGTCTTAGTTTCTATTAAAATACTGTCGTGGAAATTCTCTGTAGGTGAAGAATGAAATAGAGAGCTTCTGTCTGCCGACACGTGTTTTATTTCTTTGCAAAGAAAGGTCCCTCAAACATGCCAGTGGTTCGGGATGCAGGAAGAGACAATGAACAAAGGGGAAGACCTACATTGTTATTCTAGGGGAAAAGGGTCCACCTTTGGGGTGTGTTTTCGCACCTCCACCTTCAGGAGTCAGGGTTCTGGCCCCCTGAGGTGTGGAGTCGGGCAGTACAATTTAAAATACAAAGGGGTGAGAAAGCAGGGGTTTGAGCATCTCAACTGGTGTGGATGCAAATAACTTGATTTTAAATTACAATTGAGAGTGTTTCACAGAGACCTTAAAATTACATTCACAATACACTCTTCCTATTTTATATTATAGATTCTTTTGTGATGGTTAGATTGAAATTGGATTTAGAGTAAATCTGGTATGCTATGCATAATTTCTTAACATGATGCCGCAGTGTCACACCAGAACCAGACAGATTATTAATCATAGTAGTATTTATATGGGAGTGCATGATGCGACACTGGGGCTTATTGTACAGGTAGCAACTAAAGAGACTCTAAAGTGAATGAACTTCTATTGGAGAGGGAAACACATTTTTGAAAGGTTCGGATTGGATGTTGGCTGCATTTGAGGATCTAATAAAACTGTAGGGCTGTAAAGGGGAGTAGATATGTCCCCTTTCGTGATTAAAAAAAAAACCCGAACACATAATCTAACCCTAACCCTAACCCATTCACAGAAGAAAGAAACTCCTTAATTTATCAGTTTCTTTAGACAGACACGTCCAAAAAAGAAAGAAAGTGAAATCTCGCGATGTTTTGCCGCAGCGTCACCCTTTTCCGACTCTTCTGACTGAGCATGTGTGTGAGTGCCGCTTAGTTGTTAGCATCTGGAGATGGCCGCCGACAAGCAAAACGAAGCTAAAGTTTCAATCATGGATGAAAACAAAGAAAATTTACCGGACGGAGGACTCGGACTGGAAAGTATCCTTCTCAGCAGCAGCTTTTTGACTGATCATTTTGCTGCAGCTAATCTTGAGTCAAGGCGCCTTAGCCAATATTAGCTTCCTCGTTAGCTTTTCCATAGGTTAACGCTTTAAGGCGACGTGTCACAGCGAAACAGCAGCTTTCTGCAGGTCCTGATTGTGCAGATTTATACGATTGTTCATACAAAGTTTTATCACCACCTGGAGGATCGTGTAATCTGTGGATGCTAGGGATTGTGAGATGCTGTAGAAACACGTTTTTTTGGGGAGGGTGGAGGGGTTGAACTGCTGTAACCTCTTTAGCCGTCATTCTGTGAGCGCTAACGGGACTGACAGACTCCAATAGTGCAAATGAGGTTTCCCCTTAACCCTGAATTTCAGTCCTGCAAATCATCAAGGAGTCCCAGCAGCAACATGGCCTCAGGCACGGAGACTACCAGAGATACAGGTGAGTCAGACATTACCCACAGAACGGGACGGAACGCAACTAAATTTTTAAAGATGAGTTTACAGCCTTATCCAGGTGTGCTGTTCACATAGAAGACGCCAGTTCTATCTCCATCAAAGGATGTTGGTGGACCTCAATGCATCTCTACATTTGTACAGATTTTTGTTAGTATTAGTTTTTTTAAATCCTTTTTGTCACAGGTTTTGTGTTTCAATTAACATGTTTTCCTTTTTTTTTTTTTTAAATTATAGATAGTCATCAAAACCATTTGAATATGCCCCATACGGTTCACACAACACTGTGCTGGTGTGCAAAGAGCTCACTGATTGTTTAATTTTTAATGCTGTGCTACTCACAGTGACCTTTGTGACACGCACCTAATGTTTGTTAGTTCTACTTTTATGAAGTCTATGATAATTTTTGTCAAGCTTTTAAGATTTAATATTAGAAATTATGTAATGATGAAATTTAGAATAGGGCTAGCCACTGAATGTACTTCTTCAATGCTGCCTTTGTCACAGCTTAAATCCTTAAAATTGGTTAAAAGTCAGGACCACAGCTTCCACATAAGTGTGTTTGTTATTAGGTTCTGCCTTATGCTTGTAATAGGTACTATTGTGTTAACCTAATGATTTTTTTTCCCCAATATTAGGAAGTGAGATCAAACTTGCATTATTATTTGCTGTCATTAATATTTATGCCTAATCATTTCCAGGGGCTACTGCTCTCGCAGACTGCGCCGCCTTCGCAAGACCCTTGGTTTCAAGATGGGAAACAGACACAAGTTCATAGGAAAGAAAGTAACTGTCGATATGCTCTCTGACAGCAGGTGAGGAACTGCAAGCATGAGTTTAACAACCATAAAAAACTAGTGGAGGTGTCCCGCACTTACCAGTTTGCTTTGTAAAACATAGACAATAAATGCATGTAACTCAGAAGTCTGGCTCACTGATGCTCAAGTGTGAGAGATTGTTGTGTTAAACCACAGGAAAGAAGTAGCCATAGTATAGTTTTATATAAGATTCATAAATTTTTCCTTTCCATATAAAGTCACAAATCCATTGGTTTGTGAACTGCCATTTTGAAGCTTTGCCATCCAGGTTTATTTTTTGAATTATAAAAAACATATTTGGTGTGTATTTTATATTAAAGGAATATCTCACCCACAAATAATGCTCTCAAAGTATTTATCAAACTTATGTGGGCAGCCAATCAAGAAGTTCTAAATTGTATTGGAATTGTAAAAGAAATGTTTAATATGGAAACTTAAATGGGGCAAGATTTCTCAGTTACTGAAGAAGATGGGCAATTTATTTTGATGCATTGCCTCCACACCATGACTTCTACAGAGATGTAAGAATGTATGTATGGGCATGGGGATATGCATGAGGGTATGGATTTGTGATTGTGTATGTATATAATCATGTGGCAATGCATGCTTATTTATTTATACATTTGTATGTTTACTTACTTATCAGTCCCGGAGACCCTGACCTCCTCTATAATTGTACTGTTGTATAACATGAAATACATACAGTGGTGTGTTCCTCTGATAAATAGACTTCAATACTGCATTGTAAAAACTAAGAGGAATAGTAATAAGTTATAATTTTTCTTATAAAGTCTAATAAAGGTAATACTGCATTGTCCACATAAGAAGGAAATACTAAATGCTACCAAAGCACTAATGGAGCAAATTTTCTCCCTTCAGGTATCTATTGCTGGTTTTGATGGAGGCAGAGCGTGCATGGAGCTACGCCATGCAGCTGAAGCAGGAGGCAAATACAGAGCCACGGAAACGCTTCCACCTGCTGGCACGTCTACGAAAGGCTGCCAAACACAGTGAGAAGCTCGAGAAGCTATGTGAAAGCCCCCAAGTAGATGCCAAGACCAAACTGGAGGCACAGGTATTCAGAATCGATTCACCTTCACTGTTCAAAGATAATTTTATGTGCATAAAGCAAGTTGTATATATTTATTATGAGACTGCAGTGTAAAAGCTCCAAAATTATCATTCTTGCTCTGTAAAATCTCTTGATCGTCCTTATTACTAATATTTAATTTATTTAATGTATTTAATCTCAGGCCTACACTGCATACCTCAGTGGCATGGTGGAGTTTGAATTGCAGAAATGGAAACGTGCCATGGAGGCTTTCAACAAGTGCAAGTAAGATTTAAAATCTAAAGCAGTTTTTACAAACGCTTACTGCGTAAATGGATATGTTTATTTTAAGTCAAAATTATAAACTCCAAAATGTTTGTCTTGTCAGGACCATCTATGAGAAACTGGCCAGTGCATTCACAGAGGAGCTGGCAGTTCTTTACCGCCAGCGTGTGGATGAAATCTCACCCAACATCCGCTACTGTGCTTACAACATTGGTTAGTAACACACACTCCATTGATCTTCCTCCAACCTAATAATGGACATCCATCTTGGACATTTAGATATTGTCCATAAACTGCAAATTTTAATCATATCTCCCTCTTCACACTCTCACTCACACGCACACACACACACTGACAGGATTTTTTTCCCCCCCTCCCGATTGCAGGTGACCAGAACGCCATCAATGACTTGATGCAGATGAGGCTGACTGGCGGAGGAGGAGGCATGATGGCTGAGAAACTGGAGGTGAACACACAAAAGTTGTCAATTAGTTCATATCTGTGTTTCATTACTTATTGGTAATGTTTAATATTATAGGAGAAGCAAGAAATGCTAAACTTTCGGAGTTAAGAGTCTTTTGGGTTTTTTTATGTAAACAAGTTAATATCCAAAGATGTCTTTGCTTGTGTAGATGAGACAATTTACAGTTTGTTTGTTTTTTTTTTTTTTTTTGTTTTTTTTTTTCTTTTTCCTTCTTTAGGCCTTGATCACTCAAGCAAGAACCAAGCAAGCAGCCACCATGAGTGAGGTGGAATGGCGAGGCCGGACAGTGCCTGTCAAGATTGACAAGGCCCGCATCTTTCTATTGGGATTGGCAGACAATGAGGCTGCCATTGCTCAGGTAAGTAGCTCGGGCCTCTGCTCTGTAGGTTTTAAATCAATCAACTTTGGCCCTATTATGCAATTGTGTTAGTTTAAAGAAGTGCATGATAACAAAAACAAGCCAGAATATTTTACCTATGACTGAATGGGTGCGATCAGACCACCAGTTTAATACAACTGTACAGACTTCATACAATGGCAATTTCTTATGGTTAGTTTTCAGCAGAGGTAAATAGTTGAATGTCATTTGTCCACTTTGTTCCTCTCCTTGAAAAAGTGGGACTTCAAAAATGATTCACTCTAACTTACTTGGTCACTTCATTCTGCAGTAGAAGGCAAAACAGTGCCACTACAGCATTCAACACCACAATGTGACCTACAGTATGTCTTATTTTTTGTGCTAAGTTAATCTTTTAACCATAATATCACACTTGAACTGACTGTTTATAAAGAAACAACCCTATCCAAGGTAGACCTTTTTCCTCAGCATTACATACTGTACAACTGCAGTTACACACATGTCCACTGTTCCTTGTAAAGCTGTAGTTTCAAAAACCTCCATGAGGTGGCACTCTCCACTGAATTTTCTCATGTGTCCCATCAGTGTCACCAGAGGTGAATCTTCCTGCTTTTTCTGTTCCTGAAGGCTCACCACACCCTATCGACACACCTGCCACACCCACAGTCACTCAGACTTCTGGCATGCAGCCCCTGTCATTGCACAACTGCATTCTGTGCATTTCAGCCCACACACAAATACAGGACTACACCCAGCAGGCATTTGTGGACAGATTAGTATTATCATCTCTGAGCACCTTTCATCCTCAAATGGACCCATCTGGGGCTCAACTACAGTGTATCATTATGAAGGTAGTGACTGAATGTAGGGGGTGCTCACGTTCAAGCTGCAAGAAATGAACATATCTTTTGATCTTTAAAATTTATTGAGTAATTTATTAATTCAGATGGCTTTGTTTAGATTGCAGGGTGGAGGTCAGGCTGTGTCAAAGCAACACTTGAAGCATCACCCTCATTTAATTCCCTCTGTGTAAATGAGACATGGCCTTGAGCCATGAATCAGGCCATGCTTCAGCCCTCCCCCTGGACAACAGAAGTCACTCAACAGGTTGAGCTAGTTGTGCAAGGCATTGCCAGGGCGTTGGTAGTGTGTGCCGCTGTATTAACAGCAGCCTTATCAGATGAGACATGTCCATAATGCAATTTAGAGACCTATGAACACTTTGGCAGCATTTTCATCGTCAATGAATGAGATTTTCCCTGAAATGATAATCCCTCAAAATTTTCACAACATGAGCACATGTCCTTCAGACTTCTGTGAATACCTGAGTAACACAGGACTCTTGTGTAGGTGTGTTGATGAAAGAAAAGTGAAGTGTCGAACAATCCTGTCATTCACAGAGATCTGAACCCTGAAACTCCAGAGTGTCTGATTATTGATGAGTTGTGTCAAGGAATGTATCAGCAGCCTGCTGGGTCACATACCTGTGTGTCTCCCGCAGTTCACCACAGTCACATTCCTGCTGTACTGTTGCTCTTTGTATCATGTTCTAAATGCCCAAAATATATATGTTCATTTGTTGTTGTGCTTGTCTAATTACTGAAAGTGTAGCTTCAGTCAGATGGAAAGAAGCCATTGTATTTTAATGTGAAATGAGTGATTTTCTTTTCCTGTGAAACCTGAAGTGTTGATAGGGGTATGTTATTGGCCAAAACATGTCATCTCGAGGTTTGTTTGGACTATTAAATGGACATAAGTTTTTTTTTTTTTTTTTTTTTTTTAAGGGGGAAAAAAAACCCAAAAACATACAAAACAATAACTGATATAGAATTTTCGAACTTAACGATGCTAACAAGTGCTGTGTAAAAAGGCAATAAATACCCAAAAAAATGAAGGCAAAGGAAGTAGGAGCATGAACGTGTCCATTCTCAGATATTAAATGTGGCATTGTAAATGTCACAAGAAAGTAGATCTTAAGTAGAGCTCTACTATTGAGCAATTAAATGAGTTGATATTTCTGATGTGCAGGCAGCTAATGAAGAGACCAAAGAGCATCTGTATGAGACTCTCCTGGCCGAGTGCAGAGACACCATCCAGGCTGTGAGAGAGGAACTCAAGATTGAGGCGGTAAGGCACTAAATGGTATTTACCTTCTGATGAAACAGCTGCATCTGATGCATTTTGTTTTTCATCGTTGATCGTAGACATCGTAGATGTCTACTTACAGGTCAGATTCGCGAGTGTGACTGACAACTCAATGTTTAAATCTAACATTTGTACAAGAATGTAATCGTGTATTTTTAATATGGTACTTGTCCCTGCAGAAGCAGCGAGAGAGGAGCTCTGATGCCGACAGTGGCAAGGTGTCCAACCTGCAGTTCCTGCACAGGTAGAGTCAAAAGAACAAATCATCTTTATCATAGATTCATCTCCCGGTTAGTTTTAGATGAATTGTCTAATATGAGAAACTAGTAAAGCTCAAAACTCCCCAGACCCAGAGTTGCATCTTAGTCCTTGTTTTAACCATCCTATAATCCAAAAATCATAGTTCTCATTGACTGTCATTTGACCAGGATAAATGGCAAAGTCTCACTTCAAAAACTGAAATGAGCTACTCTCTACTACTCTCTGGAGTTTTTGCTTATGCCACTGGAATTATTATTCATAGGTGGAAGAGAGAGAACATCTGAATGCAAATATCTTGTTACATATTGGAGCTTTACTTCCAGGCCTAGGCACAAACTCTCCTCTTTCTCTTGGTCATGTTGTTAACTTGTTAGGGTTAGAGTAAAAAAATAAATGTGCCGCTCACCCTTCTCTCCCAGTTATTTGACCTACATCAAGCTGTGTACTCTGGTGAAAAGGAATGAGAGCATGGCCCACACTCTTCAGGGCAAACTCAAGGAGCCTGAGACCGATGAGAGCAAGAGGGGTCCCCGTCCACAGGACCTCATCCGCCTCTATGACATCATCCTGCAGGTGAATAAATTGGCATTAAATAAACCAAGGTGTTGATTTTGAGGCCCTGTCTGCAAGTATGTTCAAATAATAATAATAATAATAATAATAATAAAACCAACCTCTTCTTTCTTAAATAGCAGGATTTCTATTTAGTGTTTGAGTTAATAGAATTAGTTAAAGATGAACAGCTGTTTCTCAGTGATGCATAGTATCTGTTGGCTATAATGGGCTTGTCTTCAGCAGTAAAGGGATGTGTCTTCCATACAGTTTGACAGTTGCAGTCACTTTTTTCTCACCTTATTTTGCTCCCCGTGTCCCCTCCACTGTCCATCCCATCACTTCCCGACCCTTCTCTGTCTGTCCTGGTGTCCAGAGTCTGGCTGAGCTTTCTACTCTGCAGGGTCTAGAGGATGACCATATCTTCCAGAAGGAGGTCTCCCTCAAGACACTGGTCTACAAGGCTTACCGGTCAGATATGTGTTGATTTGGGAAAAACTTCAGCAATTTAAACAAACCATGTTCTGCGGACAAATCTGCCAGGTTCAAGTTTTTGTGAGGGAGTTAACATTAACTGCTGCCAAATATCAGCCTTACATCAATGGATAAGCATAGTATCGCTTTATCTTTGCTTTCCTCTTGTAGTTGCATCTTATTTCTTTAGCAGTGGACACACATGACATAATAGCCTTAGTCTCAACTCTCTTTTTTTCCATTCTGTCTTATTTATCATAACAGACTGTTTGATACATGACTTTTCCTTTCCCCTTGCAGGTGTTTCTTCATAGCTCAGTCCTATGTGCTGGTGAAGAAGTGGAGTGAGGCACTGGTGCTGTATGAGAGGGTGCTCAAATATGCCAAGGAGGTCCAGTCCAAGGCAAAGAGTCTCAACAACAGTCTCAAGGTTTTTTATACATATGGAGACACAGTCACATTGCAGCATTGTCAATTTGACAAAAAAACAAAAACAAACCACAGTACCACAATTAATGGTAATATTGTGAATTTCTGTAGGATCTCCCTGATGTTCAGGAGCTTATTGCAAAGGTCAACGCTGAGAAATACTCTCTTCAAGCTGCTGCTATTTTAGGTGAAGCTTCATTTTGAACTGTCCATTTTCTAACCACCTTGGTTATTTTTACTCTGTCTGGTTGTGTGGACAGTCCTGAGGAACTGTTTGTGTTTCAGACACTGATGAGACGGCTGAGATTCCCTCTCAGCAGCAGGCGAAAGACAACACGGTAAGATAAGAAAATAGACACTCAATATAATAAATTTCATCTTAGAGTAAGACAAAAGTATGCTAATGCTTGCTTTCTCACACTTCCATCATGTAGCCCCTCTGTGACCGCCTGGAAACCTTCCGCCTTGACCCGGCCCTCGTAGGAAAGCAGCCCAATCTGGTCCAGTTCCCACCTGACTTCCAGCCAATCCCATGCAAGCCCCTGTTCTTTGACCTCGCCCTCAACCATGTTGCCTTCCCACCGCTGGATGACAAGGTGGAACAAAAGGGCAAGGGCGGCTTGACTGGCTACATCAAGGGAATCTTTGGCTTTGGCAGCTAAATCAAACCACAGGCTTTGGCTTCACTTGAGAGCCAACAGCCCCTGAGTTAATCACAACCAATCAGAGTGGGTCAGTTGTTAACGAGAACAATTACAGTTACTTTTAATATTTCATTTGTGGTGCCTAAGTGCAAGATAAGTTCAGTTTGCGGTTTTGAAGGCAGAGTGGATCTAATCTTCAGAGGGATCATAGAAAAGTAAAACAAATACATTTCAAATAGCAATATGACCCAAGTCCAACTGCCACCTGTAGTTATCATTTGAGGCTGCATGGATTCTTAGCATACCTGTATTTGAGCTGCAGAGGTGTCTGTGCTCAAGTTCTAAAGATTATCATGCCATAATCCTGATACCTACAGCCAACTTGTTAGTCTGAAAATCTCAGAGTAAACCAAACCACTTTGGCATTACTGTTAATGTTTTTTTGCTCTCTTTTTTTTTTCCTCAGTGATACATAAGCGCCTTCATTTAATTACTTTTTTCTTCTTTTTTTTTTTCCTTTTCTTCCTCCTTTTGGGTGTGCTTATAGCTTTGTGTCTTAATCAGCTGCGTATCTTTTTGATTAATGAGATTGAAAACCTTTCTCTTTACTCTGTCAAGTTAGCTCATGCCATTTTAAGGTGCATTTTTTTAACCACAATACTTTGCAGCTGGCTCAAGAAAACTGGTAGGAAACACTACAAGCCAGTAATGCAACATTACGATGGATAGGAGAAGCTGCCAAAAAGCACAAGAAGAATAATATCTAGACACCTTTTGTCTGTCTTTTGTAATTGGCTTCTGATTCTTAAAAGTTGCGTGCACAGTTGTTACCTTTTTAATACAAAGGATGACTAAATTATGAGAGTTGTGGGGAAAACTACATAATAAATAAGATAATTTTGGTGTGCATCAATAGGATGGAAGGTGAAGCCATGAATTTAAGCATGAAGTAATTTGTCTTTAAAAATTAACTGTATTAATTTAATGATATCAGCAGCAACTGGCCGGAGTTCATGTTACACTGTGTGATGGACTTAATAATGTCAGACAAGGGTCCAACGGCTTCAACTCGTACAGATCGAAGTACAGAAGTCACATTTATCGCCACTCTCCCATTTTCAAGGCAAACGCTTTTTCTACTAAAGGGCCTGCTTGCTGATGTCCACTCTGAAGTAGGAAATTGCAAAAGCAGCTCATGAGGCCAATGAATCGCAGCAGTGTTTTTATTTTCTAAATCGACTTTTATGTGGACCTGCTGTCATGGGGCAGCAGGAGACACGGAGGACTTGAGGGCATTTTAAGCAGCCTTTTTTTTTTTCCCATCACACCACCACACCTTTGTCTGTCATCTGTGGGACTTAACTGTTTTCATCACAAGTTACAAGTCTATACTATAGAGCTAGACAAAATGTTGCCATCAGTCATAATGTGGGTTTATGTCTTCATGCCACATACAGGAAACTCATTTCCTCTGATTCTTAAAGGACCTGTGCTTACTGATGAAACTTGAGCTAGAGGACTGTCACTGACACACGTAACTGCTTCCTGAGTAATTTTTAGCCATGTTGTTTCTTTTTAGCCCCCTCTCATTCAGTCTTTTATGTTAGAGAATAATGATGGATGTGCTGGATTGGCTCCGGCACTTTACCTCGAACAGCCTGGAAAACAATTAGACGAGCAATGTATGATTTCATTTAGTTTCCAGACCTATAATTAAAATATATTTGCACCAAAGACTGTTTTTCTTGATGCTTTTCTTCTGAGTCTTGTATTGAAAAGTCGGTCGCATTCATTTGACATGTGATCCTTGTCATTCAAACATGCCCAGGAACATAATGGAAAAAATAATGCTTTGTATTGTGGCATCATCTTTAGGTTTTTTTGTCATCTTTTTGTTTTTCTGGTGTGTGTGTGTGTGTGTTTTTGTTTTTCTCCCCCCCCCTTGCACTTCTGCCCGGGTGTGTTACTAGGAGTGTGTAGCATGCCTTTGCAGGGTGTGAATGTGTTTATTTCAGGAATATGCATTTTCTTCATATGAATAATTACAGAGCCGTGTTTGATACTGAAACATAACTTGACATACAACTTCCTTTTTAGGAGTACAATCACAAGTATATTTAATGACTCCAAACCACTCTGCACATGTACAACATTTCTACCTCATTCTGTATCTTCTGTCATTCATCACTCCTCCAAAGACGTGCATTTGTCACTGCAGGAAGTCAGAAGAGCCTCTGCCTGGATGGACTACTGGTATTTGTACTTTGATGAGGTGGTGATAAATGTTTATCTCCAGGGAGGGACCAGAAATGCGATTCATTCTTTCTTGCGTTCTGGTCAGATTAACATAATGGAGGTAAATTATTAGGAACAGAATAAAACATGCCTGTTGTACAGCCTGTGAAGTACATGGAAGAGGTAGAAACATCAGGTTTACTTTGTGTGGCATGTTCGCCTCGTGTAGTTCAGTATCAGAGACTGACACACCCTTTTTGTTCCCTCCACCTTTAGTGCTCATCTGTTTGGTATTTGTGGCACATAAATTATTTCTCGCTATGTTTATGTTACCTTGGGGGGGGGGGCATAACTGACTTTAGGATGTGTCTGGCAACTTCGCAGAGCTACTGGTTCAGCCTTCGCCTCAGCCTTTCTCATCTCATCTCATCCAGAATCCAGGAACATGTCAGATACAACAGTCTCCTCCACTGAAGGTCAATCGCTTATCCTGTTTGAAAGCACCTTATTTCCTCCTGGACATTTGTATTTGTTGTTACTGGGCTTTGAACGAAACTTGTAGCTTCACAAGAGAACGTCAGTTTATGGTTACTAATATAGTGACATAACTCCAAATCATCTCAGAGGGAGCCTTCCAACATCTCAGCAGGTGGATTTGGCTCAGCTTGTTAGGTAGTTGTAAATAATTAAATCTTAAACTTGGTATCAATGTCTCAAAAGTTTAAATGGAAACTTTAGATTTGACTTTAGGAACTAAACTAAAAAAATCTTGCTGTGTGTTCTATTCATCTAAACAAATATTCTCTATCAGTTTCTGTCCACACCACTTTTACTAGTCACTGCTTCAGTTAGAAATATATATTTAGTGGGATATAACAATGTCATCTGTGAGCTGAGAATCAACCACAATGCTAATAATCTCTCAACAAAATAAAGAGTATCTGTTTTCCAGACATGTGGACGCACCCAGAGAGAGACACTGTGTGACTGGACTCATCAAAAATGTGAGGCCTTTTTGCTGTTCCTCACTCTGCAGGTGAGAAAGCTGCTCAGCTGCATTCCTCGCCATGGTTCCCCATTGTTGATACGCTCCTGCAACGCCCTGATCCTGCATTAATGAGTTACAGGTCTGTAGATGCTAAACACAACACACTGCCACATAGTGAGCTATTAGCATAATGCATGTTGCTCTATATGAAAGTTTTACACAATAGACTTCCTTTTTGTCCCAGAGGCCTTTGGACACTTCTGCTGTTGATGGCACATATTGTCTGTTTTTTGTTTTTTTTTTTTGTTTTGTTTTTAACTGAAGTTCAGCTTAGTCCTGGCTCGGTGCTACTGTAACACAATGCTCAGTTGAAAGTCCATCAAATGTTTTCAATCCATCCACTGTTTAGTGGGATTCTAGTAGAGTAAAACATGACTCAGTGGAACGGATCAAGAAAATAATGATGAGAAATTTGTGTGTGCAAATGGCAAAGCCACTAGGCAAACACTTACAGACACATTAACTCAGGTTGGACAGGATTTCAAAAGCATAATGAACATTTATAATGAGTCCAGAGCCACTGCCCAAGGTCCTGACACCATGTCAGTAACAAATACACAAACTCACTGGGAGAAACTAAATGTACTGGGACAAGCATCTGTCTAAAAACGTAACAAAGTTAGCTGTCAATTTATGTGAGGGGAACAATTTCCAGTCAGACTAAACAAGTTACAAGGACAAAAACACAAAGAGTACAAATACAAACATCTGTAATAAGTAACAAGATAAAGGAAATGCAACTCATTTAGTCCTACATTAATGCAAAGGTCTCCACAATGCAGTGGTGGTGTAAATCCAACAGACCTCGCCGCCAGGGAGGGGTCTATTGGACCTAGCTATCATAATATTGTGTTCAGATATGCAAGTGTTTAGAGCTTCTTCTCTGTATCCAAACTAACCCAGAACAGTCACATTTCAACATTCACGTAACTCAGGAACATTTTACCCGATAAGGGTAAAAACCCCTCTAGGTAAATCAGAAAGCCAGGACACACACAGCTGATATTAAATAAGTAACTTCAGCGAACATTACAACCTTTAAGAAAATTTCTGACTACAACTAAAGAAAATAATATGTGAGAAAGTACCAGCAGCTCTCGTCTCTTAAAACAAAGTTTGTATAGATTCAACTGTAAAAATCCAGATGTAGGTGTTATTAATTTTTTTATCATAACTTTTCATGCTGAAAACTTTTCATGCTGAATAATATGGTTGCAGTTGGTATAATGTTCATATCATTTAAAATTTTGAACGGAACTATTTCACGTCTCAATTTGTAGGTGTGTCAGTAAGAGTAATAATTAATCTGTCAGATTTTATTTGTTTTTCCTACAAACAGAGTAACTGAAAGGGCTTCAGATAATTAAGACGATTAGATGATTAAATTAATAAAAGTGTAAAGAGAGTAGGGAAAAATAAGAAAGGAGAGAGAAAGGGATGGGGAGTAACATTTAACAAGACATAACTACTACCCCACACTTAGATTGCAGATTCACCCATTGCTTGCTTATTTATTTATTTGTTTGTTTGTTATTTTCTTAACTGTGTCCAATGGTGTTTTTGGTTAATGCCATCTTGACAGCAAGTGTTTCTGTTTTACTGCTCCCTGCATCAGTTCAGCTCCACAGATTTATATATCCATGGTGATTAAAGGACTGCTGCTTCTCCCTGGGTGACATTTCAGAGTGTCAAGGCCCCGATGAAAAGGAAGGGCAGGACCAAAGCTAAGGGGAAGGGAGAGTGTGGGGAACAGGTTGATCCGGTCCGCAAGGTGAATGTCTGGGTGGGTACACACCTATTAACCTGTCTGGGAGGGGCAATCAGGGCCAAGCACTGTGCTGACGTGAGTGTGTGTGGAGCCAAAGGGACACCAGAAACAGAGAAGTCGTCATAGGGTGAAGAAGACAGAGGAGAAGAAGGAGTAAGAGAGAGACAGACAAGAGATTTCTGTGGGAACTCTACTGGACCCCTCTACAACCTTCAGGATGTTTAAGAAAAAGGAGACTAAAGACACAGCGCTCAAGGGCTCCAGCAAGATCACCAAGTGAGTGTTTTTCTCCGGGGATGTTATGAATGCATGTGTGAGTGTGTGGAAGTGTGCGTGGTGACACTGTATCTCAGTTATGGTCCTCCTCCTCCTGTTTCATGTTTCCTGTGTGTGTTGCTCTGGTTTTCCCTCTCTCCTGTTTTCTTGAGGCACAAAGAAATTTTTAATGCAAATTTGCTGAGTTGACTCTTCACTGATTTCAAATGTAGATTTTCATCTGCAGGGCTGATGAAAGGTCTTTGAGAGCCTGCAAATAGAGCCTGAGGTCAGATTGACTTTGTAAACATGAGGGGGGACAGTGTGCTTTAAGACTGGAGGTCGGTCAAACTAGTAAAAATATGTCTATGGCTTCAAATGAAAGTCACTTGAAAGGAAAATGTCACCAGTTCTCAAGCAACCCAAGACATGAGATTTAATGGACCAAGATTTGAACTTCGGGTGATCTACTAAACACTGTAGATTTAAAAACAAACACCAATCTTTTCTGTAATGACAGAGAAGACAATAAGACAGCTGACACTGATCCAGACTTTAGTGTCTCGTCAGTGCTGTTTAAACATTTCTGGACTTAAACTTGGTAGATGAAGGCAAAGAGCTTCTTATGTGAATGAACTACAGTACAGGCCAAAAGTTTGGACACACCTTCTCATTCAAATGAATAGGAACGTGTATCCAAACTTTTGGCCTGTACTGTAGATAATACAAAACGAGCTCCAGAGTCTGATAACAACTTGTATTAAAGTGAATTTCCTGGGCATGGCTTTAAGATTGACCACTTGTTCTGCTGTCATGGCTTCATAGGGAGGCGCTGAACAGCCTGTGCTTTCACCTTGTATCTGGACATGTCGTCTGTCTGCTGAGGTGTGATGAGGGCTGAGCGGCCCGGGGCCCGTGTGTGTGTGTGTGTGTGTGTGTTACAGATTAGGGTGCTGGTCCAGATGACCGGATGCCCAAGTGGTGTGTCAGTCATCTTGTTCTGTCGCTTACATCACAGAGGGAAATTGCATTTTCTTTCCCTCCTCTTCTCCTCATGTGCAAATCTGATTTTGATCTATATTCAGCATATTTCAGACCCAAAATCCAACACAGTTGAATCTCGTAATATCGACTGTAAACTGGGAAGGAATTTGAAACCTTATCAGGGAGTGTTTCTGGCACCTTTCTACAACTACCACCTAAAAAAAAAGAGGGTTGGCTAGTCCTTTTGAATAATGTGGGTTATCCAGTTATCCTACTTTTAATTCAGATAAGTTGTGGCTGTTCTTTCTGCTGTGGTCCTCCATTCTTTTCTCTTTTATTCTTTTAAATAGATCATCTAGTTATTTCTGTGCTAATCAGAATGCACTGAAAGTATATTAGTTTTAACAAAGATTAAACACCTGATCAGAGGAAATATACAGTTGCAAAACACATGCGGCTGATGCAGATACAAGTGAGCAGTCACAGTAACGTATTGATATCTCCTACAACCTCTCCATTCACTTGCCAAGATCAGGGAGTCAGTCAATTCCTTCATTCATGTTCTCAGCAGCCTCCTTTGTATGATAAAGTGAATTTCAGTAACAATCCCAGACCAAAAAAGAACTCTAACAAACGGAGACTCAACTTTAGTGTTGTTTTAAATATATTATTGTAATAAAGCAACAAAAATATATTCAACTTATCAGAGAGACAATGGAAAAAGTCATGGACTCATTGTCCTTACAGTCCACCAACCAGAGTCTGGTATTTAATGTCTGACATGAAGATTATCAAAGAAATAGGAAACTGAGCTAATTTGACATAAATGAATGTTTTTTTCTGCTTGTTGATAAAAGATAAGAAGTATTAGTCACTCAAACTTGAATAAACTCATTAAAGACAAAACAATAAACATCAGAGTATGAAGCATGCAGATAATCTGTTTTCCTAATCCTTGCTCTGTGGATCCATCAGAGACACTATTTCTGGCACTATTTCCTGCCACCAGAGTGAACAATGTCTCCCCATTACTAAGGTCTCCCTCCCTTGCTGCTACAGATTGTGTCCGAGCAAAAATAATGACTGGCTGAGGGCTCTTCTCTTTATAACTAAGTCCAATGGAGGGTGAGGAATCCTTTGTGTGTGGGCCACACACCTGTAACTCCTGCTGAGCGAGCAGCAACAGGGAGGCCATTGTCAGAGCAAACCAGATCAGCTCACACCTCAGTGAGTCAGTGCAGGACCTCCTCTGCATTCCTCTGTCGCCTCATCAATTAAAGAGTTGGTGTCAAATGTTTTATCTGGTTGTCAGCCTATTTGATGTGACAGTTGCTTGTTCTCACCCCATGGAGATGTGACTTGGTGCACTAAGGGAGTTTTGGTATGCGGGTAGAATAACCTGTGTTATTTCAGTGGATACCTGAAAAAAGTCTTTCCATAGGGCCTGTTATTTAAACTCTCAGGGAGAAGAGTGGGGCTTTTAGCATAGAAATAGTACATTTATGCTAAAAAATTTTTTTAATAGGATGCTGTTGAAAAACAAACAAACAAAAAAAAGATTTATTACTGTGAAGGAAATGTACCTCCATCAAGAGTCCACAAAGCTTTGCTGTTGTCCTCCCAAGTCTAAAACCTTAGATCACTTAATTCACCGTAATTCACACCCACTACAGTGGATCGCCAACTCACTATTTATTCAAACTCAAGAGAGTCTGTTTGCTTCATTTTCATTGGAACTTTTTACTCTAAATATTTTTGGAGTGTGATTTCAGTCACAGTGCCAGCCAGCTCAGTCTGCTCCACCCAGGCATTGCTTTATTCTTTCCAGTGTCACAGACAGAGCAGGGGCAGGCAGTGACAGGCAGTGGACTTTTTAACATTTCAGGAATGTTTTAGGTGACACTTTATAAACGCCACTAACCCTGTTCAAGGCAAGTTTATATAGTCAATGCAATTATGTAGGAACTTCAAAGTGTTTCAACAGAGGCATGGAAATACATAAAAACGGGCCATTAACAAGATGAGGCCATACTGTTATATTTGGAAAAGCATTAAAAATAATAGCTGCTTCACTTAGCTTGGTTTTATTTCTGGGAACATTAAGAGCAGATGGTCCACTAACCTTTTATGACCACTTGTTATATGAACATTGAGATTATATCCTTTGACCTGTGAAGTGTTGTGTGTGAAGTGAAGTCTTTATTTGGGTGTTTCAAGACGTGCATGAGGTGAAGACACGGCTACAATAGTCTAACCTGCAGAGTAGACAGTAAGACAGTGCGTGATTTGTCTGGTTGCTTGATCTTGATTAAAAAACACCATAATACAAGTATTAAAAAAAACAACAAAACAAATGACCTGAACAGGATCTTAATATATGTATCATCATTAAACTAGTCTCACAATGTTTTAGGTTCTTTAGTTACTATAAAGAGATTCTCATGTTTGTCCCCAAAATGAAAATGGTTTTAGAAAGTGTAATCAAAATTCCCCTCCTCTGCCCAACCCTTTGTTTGGATGGTCTTGTGTATGATCTTAATCACAAATCGTCAAATAAGTCAAATAAGTCAATGTCTTTGTTTGACAACCCCCCACCTGCAGGGCACAGACCAGTGGCTTGGCCTTGCTGATTGCCCAGATGCAGAAGAATGCCGACCAAGTGGAAAAAGATATCCTCCGGGCGGAAGAGCTTCTGGCTGTGGTGAGTATTCATAAACCTAAAACATACACTAATGTGCAAACGATACCATCACTGTCATTTATCAGCCGGCTTGTCTAAAAATCCCATCTGTTTTCCACTTCTCCCAGGATAATGAAAATGAAAAGAAAGAGCAGCCCTTTGTATATCAGACCGAGATCTCAGACAAGCTGGGCGAGGCTGAGGGCCTGCTGAAGGACCTGTTCCTCGATGTGGACAAAGCCAAGAAGCTCAAGCACCCACAAGCCAAAGACATAGAGAGCGAGTGAGTTGACACTGAATGAATACAACTCAGAGGAAATAAAGATTAGCAGTTGAGCCCCCTCAGAGCTTTTGAAATGTTTAATAAGAGAGTGTACTGAAAACATAAATCCATAAATCACAGCAGCAGTAAGGATTGTGTACCAAGCGTCAGTTTTTTTTTAGTAATTATTCAGCATTATGGCTTCCACCATACAGCTAATGTTACTATTGATGGAGTCTCAAAGAGGTCGCTGCAAAGAAGGAATATTTCCCTTTTATTGTTATGTTTTGTTTTTTTTTTCATTACAATGTCTTATTATTATTCATAATGTCTTATTCATTATTCATAACAAATAACACCATGTTAAATGAGCCTTGCCTGTCAATGGGCTGATTTTAATATCATTTATAGAGACATAGTATTATTATGCATTGACGTTGTTTGGTTGCATGAATGTTAACCAAAGTTAGTTTTTTTTTTTCCCATGTTCCTATGGTAACTTCAGTGTTATCCTCCTCCATGAGCGCTGGTTGAAGGACTGCAGTTTCTACCGAGACATCTACGAGCAGATTGATGACGTGTCGCTGATGCCTAGAATCGACTGGGGACCCGTGCTTAACCAGAAGCAAGTAAGTGTAATGAGATACTGCGAATATCTCGGGCTCTCTACAAATGCCGCATGTGTATTGATCTGTAACTGACAATAATCCTGGAGATAACCAATTATATCTGATTTAGTAACTTTTGTCAAACACTGCAGTGTTTAACTGTTTAGAAAATTTTAATGAAATATATCCATAATGGTTTATATCTTCAGGAACAAATGAGCTTAGGACTTAGAGCTACAGACGTGGTAGAGATGATGAAAAGCACTGAGTGGTGACTGGTTGACAGATAGAAAAATGATACAAAAACATTAGCCTTGGCTTCATCTTTTCAGGGAGCAAAACATGCTGCAGCTAGTTACAGAATCCTTCATCGTGTCCTTATTTAAACACAATTTGTAATGTTCTTCTTGTGTCTGCTCCTTCAGAAAGAGGTGAATGTGGAGGAATATGGCCCTTCAATGGCAGATCTGGAGAAGCAGATTGCAGCACACAATATCCTACACAAAGAGATTGAGAGCTACAACTCACAGCTCTGCGTCAGCTCCGCCGGCAGCAAGGTGAACAAACATGTTTACATGAAAACACCTTCACATCTCATTCTGGGTTTCCTCATTTTACATGAATGTCACAGTTCTGCCTATCTTCTTTCTCATTTTGTTCTCAATGAAAAATGGTTGTTGGCAGCCTGTAAGACATGTTGTTATCTTCTTTTAGGAGAACTATACAGCTTTCAAGAAACAATACAAAAATCTACTGGTGAGTGGGCTTATTCACAAGTAACAACCGTTTTTAAATGTTAGTGTCATGACAATTCAAGACCAGAAAAGAAAATACATGAACGTGTATTAGAAATGTTTTGTTGCTTTCTATTTACTGTCACAACAAAATGTATATTAACTCAGTGATAGTGTTTGACAACTGTCATGTAATAGTATGGACCTATTTTTTTGGAAACATGTACGCAGGTTTGACTTTCTTCTGTTTATGTGTCAGTTGAAATATTTGCACTTTTAGAACTTTAAAACTTGTCAGATTTTCATTGCTATTTTGATTGCTCTCCCAGGACAACTCCAAGTGGCGCCGCCACTACCTGAACAGCTTGTATGAATACATGCAGGGCTGCAACAAGGAACTGGGTTTCCTGGCGGAGGAACAGGATAAGATCAAGAAGCAGAACTGGAGTGACCGCATGGTGGACCCACATGATGTCCGCAGACAGTATGAGGTCAGGACTGTCATCTCATTCCTGACAACATATAATTCCGAATAGTTGCCTTTCCAGGATAATCCAGTATGTTTATTCCACATGATGCTGGGAAATCATACAATACTAATAATTTGTTATATGATTTGATCTCCATCAGAACTTCAAGAACAACAGTCTGCTATCCCATGAAAGCGAGGTGAACAAAATCCAAGATGAAGGAGACAGACTCATTGAACTGAAGCACCCTGCCAGTGCCACAATACAGGTATTTGTAATTACACAGAAGCCAAATCCTTAAACCTGTAATTTACTCCAAATTTCCATGTGTTATAATCCAGGTTGATTTTAACCCTTTGCATTGTATTCCAGGCTCAGAGAGACACAGTACGTAATGAGTGGCAGAAATTTCTCAATCTCTGCATTTGTCAAGAATCCCATCTGAACAATGTGGAAGAATTCAAAAAGGTAATTCTGCAACTGAAATGTTTACACAGTGATTATATACATATTCAAGTTTTATGCAAAAGTAAAAACAATGTTTTTGTGGTATTTCTCAGTACCAAATGGACACTGACCAACTTTCAGAAACACTGACCAGACTCAACAACAGCTTGGACCCTAAGACCGTCAGCAAGAAGGGCCACTCAGAAGTACTGCTGCAACTGGAGGTACAACATTTATACAGTTGATGTGATGTAGGAACTCTTGCCACTTGGGTTGGTTTAAAGATTTAGAGATAGATGGAGTAAAAAGTGGGGATGTGGCCTGAAAATATGAATAGGAAAATGGAGGAATGGGTGGCAGGAGAAGGAGAGAGTAGAAAAGGGCATGTAAAATGGGGTGATCAAAGGATTAAAATGTTTTTACTTGTCGCACACAAAATGAATCAAATAGAAGTGATATTCATCTTAATGTTCTGTGCTACGGATCTGTTTGAACATTTCTAAGATAGTTTATGGTTGAAGCATACAGGAAACCATAGAGTGGCTAAAACTATGTTGAGAGTTAAACACTTGACCGTAATACAGATTTGCAGCAAGCTTGGGTTAAGCCACGAATCCCAGATTACCCATGAGAAAAAGATTTGAGATGAATATTTCTAAGATACATTTTCTCTCTGTCTGTTTCCTACCAGGGGGAGGAGAAGACTGTGCAGAACTGTGAACAGCTGCTGGCTGACCTGAGGAGACGCAGCACCACCATCGCTCCTCTGAAGCTACGACGCAATCCTCCTACCAGACCTATCACAGTGGAGGCTCTGTGTGACTGGGAGACGGATAAGGTGCAACTTGATTTATTTTCTTCACATTATTTTTTGGATTCACAGATGCTCCAAATCAGTAATAATATTTTGCTTAAAATCTATGATATGCATTATTATTATCCAGGCTTCCCTGTCAAGAGGCCAGAAGGTGAGCCTGACATCAATCTCTGATGATAATTGGAATGTTATCTCCACTGATGGTGTAACTAAAAGCTTCCCAGGAGTTTGTTTCAACATCCCACCACCTGACTCTGAGGCCATTGACAAAGTGGACCTGTGAGTAATTCATGGCTGTGTTATTAGGCAGCTACATCATATAATATAGAACATATTGTGTTTACTGTTCCTGCCTCTACTTCTCTTTGTCTTAAATTCTTCAGTTTGGGTGGTGAACTGGCCGACATCAAGAGGAGAAGAGCTGCTCTTGAAGCGTCTCTCAAGAATCACAAATCAGACATATCCAGGTCCCAACAATCAGGTCATTCTCTATAAATGAAATCCTTCAATGTCCCAATTGAAAACCATAAAAATTATGGACCACCAGTTGCACAGGTTGTTTTAGAGCCATAATCAGGTTAGTAAACAAGTCCACTTTGCCATTTCTTAATTCAGCCCCAGTATCTGCTGCTCCACTGGACCCCAAAGTAACAGCCCTGGGCCAACAGCTGGACAAACTGGACAGTGACCTAGCCAGCGCTGAGGAGAGCATGCTAAGCCGCCTGCGAGCCCCACTGAGCCCCACCGACCCAGCTGGAGATCTGGCCAAAAGGCTGAGGGAGCAGGAGGTGAGGGGAATCAGCTGACACTTGGAGCACATTTTTTGTTTAAGCAGAAACTGCTTGGTTTTATGTTCTGTGTGGCAGCTCTTTGCGTTTAGGGAAAATATGTGTGAAACCACAAATTTACTGACATTTACTATAACAACATGGCTGTTCAGTGTCAATGAACATATCTGTATTTGTTCTTCACAGGAAGCTATCAAGGCCCTGAAGGCCCTGGAGCAGCAGAAAAAGGCAGCACAGGCTGACCTGCAGCCCCTGCTGTCCAAAGATCCTAGCAGTACCTCCTCTGCACTTCCACTCAAACTGAGCGCTGCCAGCAACAAGCACGATAGCGTCACTGAACTTGCTGACCTTTATACCAAGAAGTGAGAAGATGTTTTGTTTTGGATGTTTCATTGCTGTATTGGCTCATTCAGAGGGAACAGAGAATATCTGTTGTGTTTTGTTCAGTCATTGTTACATCAGTGTTTCAAACTGTGGTACAGAAATACATCATCCTCAGGAACTTATCCCCACATTCATCTTCTTTTCTCAGAGCAAATGCATCACTCAATCTAGAGAGTCAGCTCAAGAAGGTGGATGGACTTGTGTCTGGGTTTGAGAAGAAGCTAAGTGAAGATGGTCCAATCCCTGATGTACCAAATGCAATTCAATCCCGTGTCAGTGACATCCAGGTGGGCAAATTTCCATTTCATTTCCATCCCTTTAAAATCTTACTACATACATAATCTAACCACATGCAAAGGTAGATCCCGAATCTATACATTTCAATTTCCTTTCTCTGTTGTTGTGATCAGTCCCAGCGTAAGTCCGTGGCAGCAGCTCAGGACGACATGAAGAAGCTGAGCCAGAATCTGGAGAACACGGAGCAGCTGTGCAGCTCTCTGCAGCAGGGCTACCAAGAGTACTGCCCTGACATCCACCGCCAGAGAACAGAAGCCAAACATCTGCAAACCCGTTATTCAAATGTTGTCAACCAGCTGAAGGAGAGGTAAGAATCACACACATTTGCATTGTGCTGTGTTTACTGTATTTAGTGAAATCCGTCATATAAAATATTCAAGTCAAACAACAGTGTTAAATTTTAAAAACAAGATATATTGATTGATCTTTTTAGGGAAAACATTTTACAAGAAGCGGGAACTAAGAACCAGGAGTTCCAGAGCACATACAAATCCCTCAACTCCTTTTTGAACAACCTGCCGACGAACCAGATCAATTACAATGACGATCTTTCTCAGGTCACTGCTAAGCAGAGCTCCCAAGAGGTGAGACTGTCTCCTCACAATATATAGGTGCCATGGGAAGTGAAGATGGTGGTTTATTGTCAAATGAAATAAATGTGTATCATTTAGTCACAGTGATAGACCTTTTGTTTATGAAATAATTACAGAGGGTGATGGATGACCTGAAGAGGAAGGGAGATGATGTGGACAGAGTGACTGACCTGTCTCAAGACCTGCAGAGTCTCCTAAGTGTAAGAACCGAATGGATCATAACACAGTGCTATTACTGCACAAATGTGCGATATATAAGTTAATGGTGTTTTAGGGGGAAAAAAAACACAAATGAATTCCTCATGTTATTGTCAAACATGAATAATCCTTTTCTTTTTTTCCACAATTATGTAGGAGTATGATGCCAACATTGATAAATACAACAGTACGCTTGAAGATGCTGGTGTCACTGTTGCAAAAAAACCTGACATACTCACACTCTCTGAAGCCGTCCAGAAAGAGGTAATATATTGACTTTTATGTTTTTTGTTTTTTTTTTTTTTTAATCACAGTTAAATTATCTACATTTCATTGGTACAAATGGTTGATGGTTTGCTGTGACTCTTAATAAGGAAAAGGATCTGGTGAACCATTATGCCAGAGCAACGGCTGAAAACACCCAACGCCAAAAACAGATGGGCCTGGCTAAGAATCTAATTTTACAAGTGAGTTAACCAAAGATTATTTGGTTAATCTTGCATTTATCATGAGTACCATTACCAAAACATGTTCAGAATACAATGAAATAAAACTACATCACATTCATTTGCATTTTTCCACTACAGAATGAGGAGAAAGTTCACCTGGTGGCACAACAACAAACGCAGCTTGAAAACCAGCAGAGGTCTGTTGTTGAGTTGGATGGTCTGTCAAAAGAGCTGCAGGATGAGAAGGATAGGACATCTCATACTGAGGCAAACCTGAGAAACTTTAAGGACAGAATGTTGTCACTGAAGAGTCGCAGAGGAGTGGAGCGCATTGAAGAGAAAGAAGTACTACAATACTATCGCGACCCAAAACTGGAAAGTGATTTGGCTGATCTTCAGAAAAAACTTCATGAAGAAGTCCTGAAGCGGAGCACCACCCAGAGTGAAGTTGATTTGTTTAACCAGAAAATCACCGTCTTGGAAGACACCCTCAAAAACACTCCAGTCAAACTGGTCACCAGAGAAGTGACAGAATTTGAGAAAGATCCTCAGCTGGACATTGAGGCCAGTAAGATAAGGGATGAAATAACAAGGATGAGAGATGAAATTAGAACGCGAGATGGGGAGCATATTCACATGAGAACAGAAGTCTCGATTCTCCAGCAGAAAAAACCACCAATTAAAGAAAAGGTGGTTAAGAAGGAGGTGGTAAAAGTAGAGAAGGACCCAGAGATGTTGAGAACAGTCAAAATATTTGAGACAGAAATCTCTGGGGAAAATGAGAAGAGCAAGCTCCTCAATGATGAAATCTTCCAGACAAGAAGTCAGATTAATGCACTTGAGAGAATGATTCCTAATATCCAGCCCAAAGTCATCACTAAGGAAGTGAAAACAGTTCAACAAGACCCTGAGCTCATCACTGAATCAAAGAAGGTTAGAACAAGCCTGGAGGAAGAGAGGATTGAAAACAACTCTTTGGCTAACGAATTGGTTAATCTCAACCGGCGCTACAGAGAAGTTTATGACTGGAAACCAAAAACCGAGGTGAAAGAAATCGTCAATGAGATCTATCGGATCGACCCAAACACAGAAGTGGAGATAATGCGTCTCAGGAAAGATATACAAGACTGTAACAAGCAGCGCTCTGATCTAGATAGGGAGCTCACCCAAGTCACATCTGATCTGAATGTCGTTCGCGCTCAGAAGCCCATCGTGGAGCAGAAGGAAGTTCTCCAGGAGGTCATTAAGGAGGAGAGGAGCCCTGAGAATGAGAGAGAGATCCAGAGGCTAAATGATCAGATGAACCATTTGCACACTGCTTACAACTCGCTCCAGGACAAGCTGATTCTACTCAGGAAAGATAGGGATGAATGGAAGGCTGAAAAATCCAAGGTTGAAACCAAACTCATAACCAGAGAAGTCATCAAGTATGAACCTGATCCACTGTTGGAGAAAGAAGCAGACCGCTTGAGAAGAGATGTGCGGGAGGAGGCACAGCTGCGGCGCAGCATTGAAGAGATGGTGTTTGACCTACAAAACAAATATATCTTGTTGGAGAGACAAAAGCCTGAAGAAAAAGTTGTTGTGCAAGAAGTTTTGCGTTTACAGAAGGACCCAAGGCAGGTAATTGAGCATGAGCGGATCAGCAGGAGCCTGGATGAAGAAGTAAAGAGCCGGCGTCAGCAGGAACTCGAGCTTCAGCAGCTCAGGACCAAGGTGGAAGACCAACAAAAGATCCTGAGAGAGAGTGAAGAGCACCAAAAGAAGATTCAAGCCGAGTCTGAGCTCAGAGAGATCCAACGGCGCATTACACAGCTGGAAAACGCTCCACCGCCTGTTGAGGAATGCATCGTTGTTGAGGAGGTGCTGAAGGTTGAGAGAGACCCAAAACTTGAGAGGATGACAAGTGGTCTGCGGTCAGATCTGGACAAGGAAACCAGTGATATCCTTCGACTCCAGAGAGACATTCGTAGCATCACTCTAAAGCTTGAGATCTTGCAAAGAGAAAAGGCTGGTGAGAAGACAGTGTACAAGGAGGTTGTCCGGGTTGAGAAAGACCAGGCTGTTGAAGGCGAGAGGGACCGCTTAAGGGAACAGGTTACTCACCATAAGTTTGACAGACAGGACCTAGAAGATGAAATCAGACGTCTCAATGATAAAATCAACCGTTTGATGAGCAATAAGTCTAGCTCTTCAAAAGAGGAGACTACCCTGATTTTGAACAGGGATGCTCAACAGAGGGAGAGGGACAACCTCACTCGTGAGCTGAGGACCCTCGAGGCAAAGAAACATGATATCAGCCTGTCTTTCCAACAACAGAGCCGACTAATGAGTGAGAGAACGCAAATGAGCAGGCAGAAGAGTCTTAAGATGGTGTCTGATGTACAAAATCTGGAGAGGGAGATCCTGGATGAAAAAGACAAGATCCATTTACGAGACAGCACCATCCGAGAACTTATGCTGAATATGCAGAAAGAGGACCAGACAGAGACGAGGACCAAAGAGACCAATGTCTCCACCAAAATCACCATTTTGGATCCAGAAACTGGCAAAGACATGTCTCCTTATGATGCTTACTTGCAAGGCCTGATTGACCGTCAACAATATATTCATCTGCAGGAGCTGGAGTGTGACTGGGAGGAGATTACCTCCCTGGGACCTGATGGGGAGACATCTGTACTGCAGGACCGTAAGAGTGGCAAGCAGTACTCCATCAAAGATGCCCTGAAGGAAGGCAGACTGACCGAGTATGACCTACAACAGTACAAAGAAGGCAAGGTTCCCATCTCAGAGTTTGCCTTGCTGGTTGCAGGCGACAGTAAAAAGCCACTCAACATGAAAACAGTCACCCCAAAATCCACCATAACAGTGAAATCAGCACCATCAGACCTTTCCACATCGAAGGAAATCTTCCCAATTGCTGGCGTAATGGATACAAACACTGACACCTGCTTTACAATACGCAGTGCCACCCTGCGTAAACTGATTGACCCCACCACTGCACAGAGGCTTCTGGAGGCTCAGGCAGCAACAGGTGGCATCATTGACATCAACAACAAAGAGAGATACCCAGTTCACAAGGCAGCAACCAGAGGTCTCATTGAGGATAGTCAACTCCAAAGGCTACTCAATGCCCAGAAAGCTTTTGCTGGTGTTGAAGATCCCATGACCAGAGAGTGTTTGTCTGTGGGAGAGGCTGTTCAGAAAGGGTGGATGCCGAAGGACAGTGCCATTCGCTACATGGAGGCACAGCACCTGACTGGAGGGCTGGTCAATCCCAATACTGGTCAAAGAGTGAGCATCATGGACGCCATTGGGTCCAAAATGATCAACAGCACAATGATGAGGGAGCTGCAGGCTGAGACAACCTACATTAAGGATATTGTAGATCCAATTACAAAGGAGAAGATCAACTACAAACAAGCTCTGGGTCGCTGTAAGAAAGACCCGATGTCAGGGTTACCAATGCTGCCTGCCTCCTCCACAGATTCTTCTTACACCCCAGTGTACAACCCTACTAGATATGCAAGATTCTAGATATGTTTACAGAATATACTTGGAACTATGTAATCTGATGTGATGTGGTAAATATCAATTACTAGACCATATTTTTAATTACAATGTACATTTCAGCTCAGGAAAAGTGTACTGCAAAGCTTTCTATCTTGCCATTGCTGCTGAGTTGCCTCTGTTTACCAAATATGTCTGATGTAGGTAGAGGTGCTTTTTGGTTTAATTTAAAAACATATAATATAAATGCTTTTTAACTTTTGTATTGTTGTGTTATTGGGATTATGGGACAAGGTGCAATGCTATTTACCATGATTGATTTGATTCTGTAGTATTCATGGGCTATCCTTGACACTGTTCACTTTAAACTCAATCTTGTTTGATATTTTAAGAAACAAATATCAATAAATTTAAATTATAATGGTTAAAACCCTGACTCCCTCACTTTCAATGTTTGCATTCTTTTAAATAAAACATAAGCATGTACATTGGGCAATCTTCTGAACTTTACATATTTTATAGGATAAAACTGACCGGTGTAAGATGTATTTCCTTTTATAAGAATCTGTTTAAAAATCCATAAGAAGGAATAAAACAATCTCAAGTTGATTGGCTTTATTATCAATGCTAGGGTATGAAATAATTGTAAAATTGTAATAATAATTGTGAAAAATGGCTATTGCAGACAACTTATTTAAGTATGTATTGACATAAGTTCATAGTGTATGATGAAGAATCACAAATCAAAAAATGTTTGGAACCCCTGAAGATATGTAGCTGTTGAAATTTCAAAATGATGACCTAACAAACATTTCTTTAACAGTCTAAATAGTGCAAAGTCTTTATTAGGAGTGCTTAATTATTTTTCAGCAATTTTTAAGACTTTTCCATTAATCACGTGTGGCATATCTAGTTTGACAACTTTTTAAAGTATTTGTTCATGACATCAAACCACAATGTTACACCAGGAATGCTGAGACAACTGGTAACTTTCACCATTAAAAAAACAAAAAAACAAAAAACAAAACAAAAACTCAGCAGCACTGAAAAACTATTAGTCTGAGCCATGTGAGTGATTGGAGATTCTGATCAGGTTGGATCTGCAGGCAGTGCAGCTGCACCCTTCTTGCTGTCCCTCTCGGCAAAAAAACCTCTTTGCTCATTGATGGCTTTTTGTAGAAGGGCAACATTCACACCATCAACACAGTTCAGCACACGGGCACGAACCATCACACAAACTCCTGTGAGACCTGAAGATACAGATATAGGCAGGCAACTGAGCGGAAGAAGGCAAACTGTAATCAAATTAGCCTAATCATCAGGTGTGGTGAAACAATATCAAATGGATTACCAAAGCTGTTTAATACAATGCCATATATCTATATGTAACTTAATCTTGGGAAGTCTTGTGAATTTAATATCATGTCACTGTTAAATCTGAAGGTTAAAGACAAATGATTTGAATTCTTTGGCTTTAAAAATTGTATTTTATTGATTTAAAGACCTGTGTGCATTATTAGGGGTGCTGGGAAAATGAAAGAGTGAAAATATTTCAGATAAGATCATTTCAAATAATTTCATTTTATATTTTTATGTTTCTGATGGTGTTGACAAAAATCACGTGGTGTTCCAGCCAACATACAATTTACATAAAAAAAAATCTACAACTGGGAGGTTGGACCAAAACATGTTTGGATAGACAACATAAATAATTTTACAAATATGTATTCATATATTTTAGAAATGTTACCAAAATTGTTTATGCAAATCAAAACCTGTTTTGTTCACTATATCAAGAACCACTGATACAGTTGCAATTGTAATTCTAGGTTATCTGGTGTGTAGACCCAAGATAAGCAAGAACATGTAAATAGAGTAAATAGAGTATTTCCACATCTCCCTGTTGTATGAGATCAGAAAGTTTTTCCTTACCTTCAACATTTTCTGTCTCACCCAGGACCAAGTATTGTGCTCCAATAATTGGGTTAAATGGCTCCACAAACAAGGTGTGAACAAAGACAAGGTGCTCTTTTGAAGCATACTGGGCTGACAGCACCGCCCTGGACTCTTCAGGATGATAGCTTACAAGCCTGGAAAATATAGGTTTTTACAAGGTTGAACATTTTTAGGTAAGCCTGGACTAGACAGACAAAAAGGTGTAGGATGTAGGGGAGATTTCTCCTGTCCACCTATTTGCAACTGACCCATGGTCAATTAGAATTTTTTAGCTTTGTCAATGATTGTTTGGCATCAAACTAATGAAAAGTGAATACATAATAATAACATGTAAACCATAGTTTGAAAAATAGATTAGATTCACCCATAAAACCCACTTGCCAAATGTTCTGACTGATTGTCCTTCCTGAATCGTGTTTACTTCCCAGGGGAAATGAAAAACCGCAGGAGCCGGAAGCATCGTGGTCAATTTAATACCACAACAGCAGTCAACAGCAGTGAGAGTCCATATACACCGGTATATATCTACCGGGGTAGATCTATGCCAGGGAAGATGATATGAACTACCGGGTATAATATCATCCGGGGTATGCATGATGGCTTGTGCCACGTGATCTTCAGACTCCGCCCCTCACGTTTCTTAATACGCCTGCGCCAGGAGTCCGTCACCCTTTCTGTCTGGATAGCAATCGTTATTTTATTTTTACAGAAGCGCTTGTTCTTAAGTCTGGTGCTCAGCCATGAATCCTGATATTGTGAGAGAGCGACAAAATGCCACTTTTGACGTGGAGAAACTGACCAACATTTTGGACGGAGGCCCAGAAAAGACCAAAAGAAGACGTGAAATCGGTCAGTTTGAAATGTCTTCCATGACAGACAGGAGTTATTTTTTTATTTGTATTTTTTTTATTTTTTATTTTTTTTCCGCAGGTACCCTGAACATAATAACATAATGGCGTGTGTGTTTATTAATGGCTAAATAAGGCGTGTTAGTGGAGATAAGTGAGCTAACCCAACGATGGGCTTTCATCGGGCCGCTAGCTAGAGTTGTTAATAGCCGCTAAACTTTCCAGTTCTCCTGAATTACGACAACCTTTTACGTTATTTTGATTTATCTGCCCTAAGGTTCACTGCAAAGGGGTATTTCTAATGTTCAAGTACGTCAGGGCATATTTTTTATATGCCCTATGGTGTCATAAAGTTGGCCTCGCAGTAGTTGGATCAAATGGTCGTTCAAGGTCCACTGGGTCAACCTTCACCTGCCAGCGTTGTGTTGAACTGAAGCATGACGTCAGATGTCATGATGTATAAGATATATGAAAAAGATATCGGTAAGATATTTCGTGATTTTTTTTTTCCGTGACATGGTGCATTTAATGCTGCATGTGTGAAACCGTCTTCATAAAGTGATACACAAAGATCCAAAGTAACAACAGCCTGGACTGTTTATAAAAGACAGATCGCTTGTTGAGTTTGAATTTTCCCTCGACTGTTTTGATACAGCTGCTCAGGGAACCATGTTTGCAGAGTTGTGTAAATTCATCATCTCTGTTGTCACTATTAAAGCTCAGGTGCTCATATCTTATATGACTAAAGGCCTGTGATCATTATTAATCTAGGATTCACGAGGGTAAACATTTCTGAATTTTGACAGACTTTTGAAGTTATCAGTAGTTGACTCCTCTTCTAGTTGTATAAGCTGAAAGATATATTCCTGATTTAATTTCCAATAATATCTGTAGAGACACTGGTTCTTCACGACCCAGACTTCAAGGAAGAAGACCCAAATTTCCTCTCTCGCAGTGAACGCTATGACCAGGCTGTTCGAAAAAGCGCTCAAATGATCCTGAAACTGAGAGAGTATGGTATTGCAGACCCAGACGAAATCTACTGCTATAAGAGGTATGTGGTAAAAGAGAAGACAGATGGCAAACGGTCAAATGCATTGTTAGTCTTTTAGCTGTATCTAAAAACTGGAACAGGGAATCATGAATCATACCTGAATATAAAGATTTTATAATAATATAATAATAAATATGGTCTACTTGTATAGATTATATCTCAAAAATTATTATAATTGGTAATAAATTGTGTGTGTGTGTGGTACTGTGTGGTATAAACAGTATTTTAATGAACTATGATCCATGCTCCATGAGCCAAAACAAACAAAATTCAGTTGGTGCAAAGTACAGCAATATAATTAAACTCTGTCAGAGGTTATGCAACCCTTGTCGATTGCAAATTATGATGCAATGTAGCAGATGATCTAAAAAATACTGCCTTCATAAATTTCTTTTATTGTTCATCTGTATGACCCAACCTAACATTGCTTTTCGTCATGTGTCCCTAAAGTGCTTTCTCTAGACACTGACAGTTCTCAGTCATATAAAAATAATTTTATATGACTAGACTTTTGAAATTGTTGTCAAACTTTCAGTGTGCTTTGTTTCCTCTTTCCATCAGTCTATTTGATGTACTGAGTGTCTTTTCACGGTGAGAAAATTAATTGTAACTGCTTATATACAGGATATACGTGTATGTCACATTAATACTCCTTGGACTAGCTTGTATGTCCCAAAGATAAATCTTTTCTACCAAATCACATTGTTTTTCAGGGTATCGAGCCATAAAATAGACAATGTTTGAATAACAAGTCTGATTGTGGGTTGTATATCTTATACTCTCCCTTTATCCAGTATGGTTAGTTGCAACCAACATGAAGCCATGGGGCTACACTTTGCCATGTTCAGACCAACCCTGTACAGCCAGTGTGACAATCAGCAGGCCAAGATATGGTTACCTCTGGCAGACTCCACCCAAGTGATTGGCACATATGCCCAAACTGAACTGGGTCACGGTCAGTCCTGGACTTAGCCCCTGCATTTGTGTCTTTAACCTGATTGTTGTTTAAGACCCTCAGATTGATTAGAAAAGGTCATATTTGAACTTTTGAACATTTTGCCAAAATGATCTATGGAAAAGGAAAAATAAAGCCAATTTCCAGTTCGGAAAACTTCACTATCAAGAATAGCTGTCTGGTGATTTGTTGTACGTGTTTGACAGATCCAAATCATAGAAAAAAAATTCAGAGTAGCTGCATCTATGTGTTTAAGATTTTTCTGTAAGCAACATTTTGTCTGAACAAATTTTGGTTTCTGTCTTGTTGAGTACACTGAAGCTTCATTACTAACATTACTTTAGCTGGGGTTGTCACTTAAAATTAATTTCTTTCACAATAATGTCCCATCAACAATAGTTTGACTGACTGTCTTCCTATCCTACCCTCAACACTCTCATGCCCTCGTATGTTATAATAATGCACTTATTAGGAAGCCTGTCTGCATTTTGATTGCTGTGCCTTGATTGCTTTTCATCTTTCTACAAATGTTGGATTCAGTTTCCAATGAATTCTAATCAAGTAATCGAGTAAACTAATTGTTTAGACTGTTCTTGGATTGGTTGCTGACATTGCATAACCTGAAGAAGTAATGAGAAGTTTGTGCTGGTCAGGGCTTGATTAAAACTACATTGTGGCCCAGTGAATCAACATCTGAGTGTACAGTGTGCCTGCTGTGTGAATTAGCAGGTCTTGTTGCAACTTTAATTCAAAAGTAGACAAAGTTATGCGTCTGGGAGCACGTAATGAGGCTGAGTTCTGAATGTGTCTTTGTCCTTGAAGAGGCCAACAAATCTGTGAATGTAGGCCAAGCCAGTCATTATTTGTTGCCTTTCAGTGGCAAAGAGGGTGATGTTACGAATTTATATTTCATTAATGCAAAGGTGCACTGAAAGTTCTTGGTCATAATATTCCATTCAATGACTCACTGTGGGAGAAAACCTGATCACGACCCTCAGAAACACAATCTCATTACGCTAATCCCAGTGTCAGTGGGACCCACTATAAATAATATGTGTGGCTGGCACAACCTGGTTCAAAAACATCTTCCCACCTGTAGCGTATCTTGTGTCAGCATTTGCCATCTTTGGTCAAAATTCCCTGCGTGTCTTTTATGCCATTGCCTAATGTGACCTTCATCACTTTTAGTATTATTTTACTTTATTAAGTTCAATTGATTTGAGTTTCAGTTCAAATTCCACAAATATTTTATGAACTATAATTTATGACCAAAAGCCAAAAACCAATATGCATGACCTGCTCAGAAACTAATTTCTTTTGTTTTTTCTGGCACATTCTTTGTCTTTGTCACTGCACCTTTACAACTTTACAAATCTTACCCATAATCCCTTATGTCGATTATGGACAATCCCAAACCCCCTCATTCATCTTCACTTCACATTTGTTTAAACTCTGCATATTTTGGCTTCCATTACAAATTCTCTATGCATCTTCCTCCCTGCCTTCTCCACTGCTCTTTTCCGTGTGCCCTTGTCATGCATGGCCTAGCTCTGTGCACCCTGACAGGCCAGAACCCTTGGATCTACATCTGGGGATGTTCCTACCCACACTGCTCAACCAGGCCACTCCAGAGCAAATGGACCATTTCTTCATGCCTTCATGGAACCTAGAGATCATCGGCACTTATGCTCAGACTGAGATCGGACACGGTAAAATGAACAGAGCAGTAAAAACCATTTGCCTGGTTTGTATTTGGTGACACTTTTCTAAACCGAGCTGTAGCCAAGCCAATAGACCCCAACATTATGCTTTAATGATGATGTTTGCTTAGGCCATACTTTAGTGTTGACTGATTTTAAGATTTTGATAATTATCAAAACAAATGTTAAGATAATTACCATATTAAGATAGTTTTGTTTTTTTTTTCCCTCCTCATATGGATTTGAACTCAATTTCTTTAACACTTATTTTGACAAAGTTTTATCATTTGTCAAACATGCAAATGTTTTTAATGCTCTTACCTTTATATGCTTTCCATTATTGGTTTCATTTTATGAACTACAAACTCGCCCATTTGTTAATAGAATCAAAACATTCATTGTAATCATCCATTGTACTAAACAAACTGTAAATATACACACAACAAAGTGATTAATCCAGGTGTATCTTTTTTGTCCCCTTGTTTGCTTGCCTGATGTATGTATCAACTGATCAATATATCAACATTTACTCTGAAAACTTGTATAAAACCACCTGTGGACCTGTTGTGTGTGTCCAAGGCAAACCATTGATGCAGCACAGACTAATTCATCTTGAGATAGAATTGTTACATATTTTTTTAGATCTGTCAAACATGTACACAAAACATTCCTTTGCTCCTTCATGTTAATCAAATACCTGTTGTTACAGATTTAAACCTCTCTAAGACTGTTTTTTTTTAATCCATTATTGAATTGATATATTGCATTTGAAGTGTTTTGCTTGTACGTTGACTGCTAAATTGTTATTCTGTGTAATGCAATGATTAATCTTCAGTCTGTTCATGTCACTTTGATCGTAGTTATCACTCATTCCCCTTGGTAAAGATGTCTTGCTGTCCTCACTGAATAATCATTTGTGTACTGTGTGCACCTGGGTTCTGTTTGTGTACATTTGGTGGGCTTTGATAAGTTGTCTTTCTCTAGGTACACATCTCAGAGGACTGGAGACCACTGCCACATATGATCCAGCCACACAGGAGTTTGTCCTGAACAGTCCCACAGTCAGCTCAATCAAATGGTGGCCTGGAGGACGTAAGTACATTTGCACCTATGCGACCAGATATTTATTCACACAATGTGGTTTGGGTAGTCTCACAATCCCTATAGCATATATCAGATGAACATGAAGAATAAGATTATCCATTCATCTGCTAATGCTTCCTGGCCGCGGGGTGTGCTGGATGCAATCCCAGTTCCTGTTGGGCAAGGGCAGGGTACACCCTTGACAGGTCACCAGTCCATCACAGGGCCAACATAAAGAGACAAACAACCACTTAGACCTACAGACAATTTAGAGTCACCAGTAATCTAAACATGCATGTCTTTGGACGGTGGGAAGAAACCCATGCAAGCACAGGGAGAACATGCGCACTCCACATGTTTGGATTGAAGTTGAGAACAAACTATTTTTAACCCAGCCACATTCTCTCTTTTTAGTTGGGAAGACGTCAAATCATGCCATAGTCCTAGCCCAGCTTCACACTCTGGGAAATTGCCATGGCCTGCATGCTTTCATTGTACCCATCCGTGACATGAGCACACATGAACCCCTGCCAGGTAAGGCTGATTTTTCTCTGGATGCATTTGTGACAAAGTCTTTGCTCATCGACTTCCTCTCCCTGTGTGACTCTTTCTGTCTGGATATTATTTTGACTTTTCTCTCGTAGGTATTGTGGTCGGTGACATTGGTCCCAAGTTTGGCTTTAGTGAAGTTGACAATGGCTTTCTTAAACTAGAGAATGTACGACTCCCACGGGAGAATATGCTGATGAAATATGCAAAGGTAATGTGACATCATCATTGGAAACTTTACTGTGAACAGCATTTGTTTTACCAAGACTGTATTGGTTTAGGTTACTTTAGGTTTAGATTGTTTCCACCATTGTGTGCTTATTTGATACTGATGGATGTTTGTTTACAAATAGGAAAGGATTTTTAGTCTCTATTCATAAAAAATAGAACATATACAACCAGACACCTTTTTTTTTTCTGAACCTAAAAAAAAAGTATTTTTTTTTTTTTTTTTAATCGTGTTTATGTTTTTAGCAGTGTGACTCAAGGTTCTCACGCATCTCCTCTCAGAATGACTCCTTTGTGTTTTGCCACCAGGTGGAGCCAGATGGTACATATGTGAAGCCACCAAGTGAAAAGCTGACCTACGGCACCATGGTGTTTATCCGCTCCATGATTGTAGGCCAGTCAGCGCAGGCACTCTCCAAGTCCTGCACAATTGCCATCCGCTATAGTGCTGTTCGACACCAGTCTGAACTCCGGCCAGGGTCAGTCAGCCCAAATAAATCTATAATGTCACTTCAGCAAATAACTACGCAAACACTGTGTTAGCTCTCCAATGGTTTCAGTAAAAACAACACAATGTTAAACGTTAGTATACGGTTGGATGGTGTATAGACAGTGTGGGAAATTGAGGGCTTAGTTTAAAGCTGTTATGGAATTACCTGGTGTCACCTGGTTTCAACTCTGTATCTGGAAATCTTTTTACTCACTCTGTCACTCACTCATCTTCATTCGCTTTATCCGTATCCGGGTCGCAGGGCTGCTGTAGCCAATCCCAGCACATATTGGGCGAGGGGTGGAGTACACCCTGGACAGGTCGCCAGTCCATTGCAGGGCCAACACACAAGGACAAACAGAGAAAACAACCACTCACATTCACACCTACGGTCAATTTAACATTGCCAGTTAAACTATACATGTATGTCTTTGAATGGTGGGAGGAAACACATGCAGGCACGGGGAGAACATGCAAACTCCGCACAGAAAGGACGACAGCGCAAATCACTATGCCACCATGCCGCCCCATGTCCTTACTCACATCTACAATATTTCAATATAACTAAAACTCCAATTAAGTTGATTTTAGTTTTGAAATGGTGACTGATATACTGCAAATAAAGACTGTATGTTTACTTCCATCTGCAAATAGAAGTAGATTATAAAAGGTCACATTTCTCTTTGATTCGTGAGGCTGCAGTGACAGACCAAATCATTACAAAGCCTGTGTGTTTCTGTTCCACAGAGAGCCGGAGCCTCAGATCCTGGACTACCAGACACAACAGTACAAGCTGTTCCCTCTGCTGGCTACAGCCTACGCTTTCATTTTTGTTGGCCAGTACATGAGGAAGACCTACCATCGCATCACTGGAGACATTAACCAAGGAGACTTCAGTGAACTGCCTGAGGTACTGACTCATATATATACACATGCAGGATGTAATCTAAATTTAATGATCACTGATTTATTAAACTCCATATGGACATCAATACCAGGTTAATCAGCCAACATGAAAACAATCACAGCTTTCAAGATCTACAAATAAAGTTCTGCCATTATTCTACTCATAAGCTTATAATACTGGTTTCCATCGTTCCATCTCTGTGACCTGTCAGTCGACGATCTACTTACACTCTTTACATTGATAATGATCAGATTTCTTGAGCAAATTTTCTAGACCACGTCTTTTAACAACAAAACAATTTATTACTACTATTTGTTAATTACTATCTCATGAGTAACTGACTGAACACCAAAGAGAAGGACTAGAATATTTTTATCTTATTTACTAATGCAGAGGAACTGTGTGTATGTGTGTGTGTGTGTGTGTGTGTGTGTGTGTGTGTGTGTGTGTGTGTATATATATATATATATATATATATGTATATATGTATATATATATATATATATATATATATATACACATATATATATATATATAATTTTTTTTTTTTTTTTTTTTTTAAGCTTCAAGTTAAAATAAATTAGTTTACTGGAGCGCTGTCACTGATAGCTCAAATAGCCATTGATCTTTCATTCTGGTGTATTCATAAACATGAATTAGTGTGCTGTTGTTGAAATAATTCTTTATTTTAAACTTCTGGGCCAGAGATTTAAGCCATTTTATTCTCTTTGCCTTGCAATTAACAGCTCCATGCTCTGTCTGCGGGTCTGAAGGCTTTCACCACGTGGGCAGCAAACTCTGGAATTGAGGTGTGCCGGATGTCATGTGGTGGCCATGGCTACTCTCGCAGCAGTGCCTTGCCTGACATTTATGTCAACTTTACCCCTGCTTGCACTTATGAGGGTGAGAATACAGTCATGATGCTGCAGACTGCGAGGTATGTTATCACTCAGAAACGTACAACCGCAAATGTGACACCTAACATCCACCAAAGTTCACAAGTCACCCTGCTCTCCACCTATTTCTGATAAAAGTATTCATCAGAGACTGCTGCTTAGCTACTTAAGTTAGCACACGCACTCAACCACACAGAAGAGGTCCCCCCCCCCCCCCCCCCAACCTATCATTTTGACGAATATGGTTATGTAAGGACAGAGTAGCATGGGAATATATAATTGCTAGCTGTGATTATTTTCATGCAAAATCCTAATATGGTGCACATTGTGTAGGGCTTTACCCAACTCATAATTACATTTTTTCAGTAGAATTGGATTTTGCTGTTACGTATGATGATTCCATTATCCCTTTTTTATGTAGACAGTTTTTTTGAAAATCAGAAAATCTGTTGCCGTTAGGTTTAATGATCTCCACATTAATATGGTCAAATGCAACTGAGTCATATGAACATATTAAAATCAATAAAAGACAGGATTTATTTTGCAAGATCTGCATTACTGCTTATTTGAATTTCCAGCATATAATGCATACAATACAGATTTGCTTGAATGATGACGCAAGCAGCACTCATTTATCTGTTTAAGTTAAGTTCTCATGGCTTATTTTTTATTTCTAGCCCTGCTAGTTAAGAAAATTTTGTATATAACTTCGTTATTTATATTTCATTATTACATAACCATTCCTATAAGCTTGAAGCAGTTTTATCCTGTTATTGTAATGCACACTGACATAATGTGTGGTTATCAATTTTGCCTACTCTCTATGTGCAACACAAATTATTGTATTAGAGTGTGCCATGATTATAAACACAAATGTTTTACACAGTTAACTCCTAAATCCCAGTTCAACTGTGCAACCCTCATCTTTGTGCTACCTCAACAATTGTCTGAGTAGATACCTGGTGAAGAGCTACCAACGGGCTAAAAACGGCCAGCAGTTGAGTGGCAGTGTGTCTTACCTAAATGAAGCAGAGCATCAGAGGCTGCAGCCACAGCCTGTCGCTGCCAGGCCCACTGTGGTCGACATTAATGACCTAGCTAGCCTGGTGGAGGGCTACAAGCTTCGAGCTGCCACGTAAGAGACAGAACAATTTTTTTTATATTCTATTGCATTCTGTTTTATGTCACCAATGGCTCTGTTTGGGATGGATTTGTTGTTGGTCAAATTGTTAGCTATCAATATGAATGGCCCCGATAGTCTTGTCAGTGTCTTCTTAAATCTGCTGTTACACAAATTTGTCTTTGTCATTTTATCTGTGTGGTATGATATGCCAAATATCTCAAATATATCTTTCTCGTTAAATGGTAAAAAACCCAAAAACAGCAGATTTCACTGAGGAAGGTCAATTTATGGATACCATACCATTAAGAGACAGGTACTGTTATGCTTAAACATCAGTCAAAGATAAATATGTGTCAGCATGTTGTAAAACCTGGAGAGGTGTTTTTCTGTTGTTGTTTGTTCTTTTTTTAAATCAATTATCATAATTTTAAACTGATGACATCTTAAATCAAAGCAGATGATGTGTGTGCTTGCAGCCTTGTACAAATAGCAGCTAAGAGCATCCAACAGGAGTTGCAGCACAGGAAGAACCAGGAGGATGCCTGGAACAACAGTGCTATTGACTTGGTCAGAGCCTCAGATGTAAGTTCAGTATTTTTATTCATTTATTTGATCTGTGTGTAGTTTTATATTTTAAATGAGTTGTACTTAACCTTGGACTAGAAGCTGGTGTTCTGTAGCCAGCCTTTTAATGTTGCCCAGCATCAGTACTATGTTATCCTAAAGCTCACATTTTAAAATTATTTAAATTAAATCAAAACATTACATAATAGTTTTAAGCTTTCACTCATGTCAAATTGATGCGTGATATCAAATTCAAAACCTGTTCAGTTATCTTATTTCTAATTTTTTTTTTCTTTTTTTTTTCTTCTTCTTCTTTTTTGTTGTTTTTGTTTTCTTTTGTTTCATCCTCACATCTTCCTGCTTTTGGTTCCAGGCCCACTGTCACTATGTTGTAGTGAAACTCTTTACTGACAAGTTGGGGGAGATCGGTGACACAGCAATACACTCAGTGTTGTCAACACTGGCTCTACTCTACGCCCTGCATGGCATCACACAAAACTCTGGAGACTTCTTACAGGTCAGAAAATAATAACAACAGGGTCACAGTTGGTGGCTAATCTTATTGCATGTGACAAACATCAGCTCCAGTTATTTGAATATTTCTTATGCTGTTTGTATGTTTCACTTTCATTTTAATTTTCAAAATTCAGCCTCTATTGCAAAAATAACAAAATGTGGCCTTTTGTGTGTTGTGTCTGGGAAGTTGATGTGTTTTTTTGTGTGTAAAAGAAATTACATTTTATTTTATGCAACTTTGAAGTAAAAAATTAAGTACGAGACCATCTTGTGATGACACCATCAAAACCACACGTCAACTCAGTGATAGGTTGGGCCACACCCCATCATCTTTGAACTTGGCCTTTCAATTTGATCTGACATAATGTTTTGTGACTGCAATTTACATGATAATGGCAGTGAAAATCAGTCCACAAACAGATAAGCATCTTCTCTAAAGCCCTTTTTTTTCATATATTTTTATGGCCTTTGTGCCTGCCAATAAAGTTGATTAGTTGATATAGTATTTTTTGCTGCAATTGGTGTTGTCAAGTTCACATTTTGCCTCATGACACACACACTGCAACAAGGTGAAAACAATACCAATATTGCTATTATTTATGCTAACATGACCTGATCCCACTGTCTGTTGTCTTTGCCCACTTTGTAGAATGTTGAGTGACACGTTTTCATTTCCAACTCCTGTCTTTTTGTTTTTCAGGCTGGATTACTAAGTGTCCCCCAAATGATGCTAATTTCTGCTCGCATAAAGGAGCTGCTGTCTCAGCTGAGGCCCAATGCTGTTGCATTGGTGGATGCTTTTGATATCCGTGACAAGAAGTTGAACTCGGTCTTGGGCCGATACGATGGAAACGTCTATGAGCACTTGTTTGAATGGGCTCGCCGCTCACCCCTGAACTCAACAGAGGTCAGTCAGGGTCACAATAGTGAAACGTAATGGCAAAATGTTTTCAGCCCAAGTCTCAGTGAATTGGTGTTTTTTAAAAACCTCTTGTACTTTAACTTACATCTACAGTATTGTGACATGAAAGTAAGATGGCATTAATTTACATTTTCTTTGGATGAAATATTAAAATGTATGACAGACATACTGCATCAAGAGTAGATAGGATTGCGTGAACCATTTCAGTTACATTAACAAAATAATAAATTAGTTAGTTAGCTCTCTTTGACTGGCTAAGCTTGGACTATTGCATTTGTCCTCCGTATGGCCAACCGAAATTCTTTGGCACCAGAGGAAGCCTGAGCGAAACCACAAAGTGCATACGTAAATCTGATCTCATCCATCTCGCACAAATAAGAGCACAAGGAATTTGTTTGATTATATATGCATTTCCTTTTCAATGTGCTCTCACTCATTATTCAAATTTCATCAATGCTTCATACCTTTTACTTCCTTTACAGGTACACGAATCCTTCCACAAGTACCTGAAACCCCTGCGGGCCAAACTGTGAGTTGACCCTTGGACCTTCAATACTGGCTCAGACTCATCTACATGTATAGGCACAACCCAAACAGTACTAACTTATCCATGATGATCCTTACCCTCACCAGTTTGCAGGAATCTAGACTCCCCCAATCTATTGGCTTTCCCTCTGTAGTGAATTACCCTCGCTAAAGTCTGTTTGATAATGTGAGGTTATTGGGGTAAAGCACAATGATATAGAATCAAAATCAAGGGTGAATAACTATAAACATTCTGAAGTTGACTGGAAACAAAACCAGGAAATAAATTTGTGTTTTAAAATCTCAAAATAAAGTCAAAGTGAACTTATAATTACTTAATGAATGCTAAAAAATAATCAAGTACTTACAGTTTATTTTGAAATAGGTTTTTGTAGAGAAATTCCCTTGCAAAGGGAATTTTTCCTTGTCTCGTCTTTTTTTACACTCTGCCATATGCCTCATGTCTCCTCTGTGTGAGCCAGACAGAATGGACTTGCCACCTCCAAGACCAGAATGTTGTTATGAATGTTATATCATATCAAAGTGACGAAACTAACAGCAAAATCAGTTTTTGTTGTTTCCCCTGACTACAAGGACCAACATGCTTTGCCATAATTTCTCTATGATTGTAGATGTCCACATGAAATGTCACTATGTTAAACATTTTTTTCTTCTAAAAGGAGATCATAAGAAATATTCCTCTCTCAAATAGTGACTGTACCATTTTAAAACTTCTATTACACAAAACCTTTGCTAATAGTAGTGTAATAAGAATTTCAAGTACTATTTCAAATACTCTTCCCTGTAGAATAGAAGGGTGTTAGTGTTGAGAGTTTCTGCTTTTGTTAAGACCATTTGCTGTTGTCAGTTACTACAGCTACCCAACTTTGATATATTAACAGTTGCTGTTTTGACTCACAAAGGTAGAAGGATCTGCCTTCATTCTCAGTCCCACCACTTGTCACATGTGTTGCCATGCATTTGAATAACTGTCATACTTCATCGATCTATCAGATCAGAGATGTCAGTTTATAGGTTATTGACAAAACTGTAATCTGTTATTAAAAGCTGAGCTCATTCAAGAGCTGATCAAGAGACAATTCAAATACTAAAAATTTGCACTTTTGGGGGATATGTTCTAAATTCCTCAATGTTCTTATATCCATGTGCACTTTGAATGTGTTTGTGTATCAGAAAGGTTTTTCACACATAATGATGCAGGATAAAATATGTCTGAGGTATGAAAAACACCTGTGAGGCCAGGTAGTATGAATTTCTGAGTTATTGACTATTTAATGAAACCATGAATGCACTGCATATGTGAGTTCTTACCCCCCTATCTGGGTTGATATAAAGACCAGTCACACACCAACCAACATGTGCATGAATTTTCTTTTTCCCTTCTCAAGGTTCTAAACACATTTCAAACAGCAAACCTTAATTTAATGATCATATGTTAATATGCTGTGAAGGTAAAAACCTTAAAATTCTTTCTTTGATCCTCTGTATTGATGATTTTGTTTTTTATTGTAATGTCAAATTGGATTGTTGTTGTTTATATTTCTCTGTTAACAATTGTGTCAAACAGTACATACTAAAGCTTTATTTTTTTCATTCATTGATTTTCAACCATTTCATGTGTTTCTGGGTCACGGGGGTGCTGGAGCCAATCCCAGTTTACACTGGGTGAGGGCGGGGTCACCAGTCCATCACAGGGCCAACAGAGATGGACAGATACCAACAAGCACTCACACTCAGACCTACGGACAATTTAGAGTCACAAATTAACCCAAAGTTTTCTTTCCTTCATCTAACCAATTAAGAATATTCTCAGCTTTTATTTTCTATGCTTACATAGACTTTTAATCAGTTGGTACACATTTGGTTTATTGAGCATATTTATGTGATAAATTTTCAACAAGTTTTCTTGAATAACAATGACTTGAAAAACTTGTAAATTTTAATTGTTGGTAACGAATTTAACCTGAAATGTATATTAATAAAAAGTAAATGTTTACTATGCAAGACTACTGAAGTCTACTTTGAGAAAACATCACTACTTCAGGCCCAACATTAACAACAGATTTTACTTCTTTGATTGGAATGGTTTTTCAGGCAGTTAAAGACACATTATGTACTGTACAGCTCAAAAACACAGCATTGGTGTGGTGAACTTTGAAAATAACATTTGCTCACTCGCGTATGTGTCTGATGCTGCTGTAATATGAACATTTTCCTGACTAAAGGATTAATAAAGGATTATCTTTGAATCTGACATGAATGCAGTAAAAATATCCATATAATTATCATATAGTCCATATAAACATCATATCCAAATTTATATTGCTTTTTTTTATTAGCAGGTGTTTCACATCATAATTATTTGCACTCCATATGCCGGTGGTTTCCACAGGGCCGGCCTGGGGGGTACTCCCGGGTCGCTCCGGGCCCAGCGCCTCTACTCCGCCGTAGCTCCGCCCCTGTCGCTCCTCTGGGCCGCAATCAGGGATGTCTGGAGGGAGAAAGAGGGAAGTAGCAGCCCGGCGGACAGTAGCCTGTCGAGCCGCAGCGTTTCGGACATAAAGTCACTGCCAATGAATTAAAAATCGCTTCTTTCTCCCAGCAGGTGAGTGAATTTAACTTTTCACTCTTCGTGTTTGTCTGTGGAGCCCTTAAACTTATCTGTAAGTGTTTGGATCCACGCGCATTATCGAGTCGTGTGTTGTTGTTGTTTTCTTAACCTTTCATTAAAAACAAAAACTGCTGTAACCTCTGACTGAAGACAAACACGCAGATTGGTACAGGGTGGGTGTTGTTTTCAGGTGTAAACCTGGTCAGGCTGATGGCTTTTCAAACAAATAAAGCAGCTAGTGACAGACCCAGGTTTAGCTCACAGCGGCCGTCTTCGCCCCGCGTTGGACCAACATGTCCCGGCCAGTCCTTTGTTGGTGAGATGGACCGGGATACCTCTACCTATCTCCGGCTCTCATCCGTTTTCCCTCTAAATCGACTCACATCAGCCATGTGTGGATAAATTCAGCACACATGTCGGTTTTGGACCCCCGCCGAGTGTTTCTGTGTTCAGCAGGGTGTGTTCAGGCGTTCGCTGTTGGTCCGGAATTTAATGAACAAATGCGTGAAAAAGGATGAACTGTCTGACACGGTTTCACTTGTAGATGTAGTGTGTCTCTTAAACACACAACATCGGAGTTGAAAAATAGGGACAGACTAGTGAGCTGTGCAATGACGACACACACACACACACACACCTAAAGATTGATGAAATAACATGGGCATGTGCGATACTGTATTTAGTCATTACTGTAATAACTCTCTCCCGTAGAGAGTTACATAACTGTGTGCCAATTTTTGTCCAGCAGTAGTTCTTAGGTGGGTCTGCTGAGGATAAAAAAAAAACTTACCCGGTCAGAGGAAGAAATGTATGGGGAAAAAAATTGTACTCAAGATTGCTCCATGAAGTGTAAAGTTGTGTTCACCACATTGATCATACTCACTCTTTTCCATTGAATACAACTGCTTCTGACAAAACAGCAACATAAACATTGTGTATAAAGGCTGTATTGCCACAGATAAGTTTCCATTTTGCCGCTGAGTTTGAGTTAAATGCCATTACAGAATATTCACAACATGATAATTGGCAATTCTATTTAATACTGATCATCTTGTCTGTGAACCCAGCTATAAATATTCATATTTTTATTTTATTTTCTCTAAGTTTTATCTTGCCCCTTTTTTTTTTCAGAATACTTGTCGGAACTTAATATTTGCCAAATTGTGAAAAATATCCGAGGAGATATTCCCCTGACTCCATGTCATTCTTCATATTACCTATACTTGTAGGGTTTACAAACATATTTCACTGTTCTCACAGACCGATAAAGTCCAATGACCTGAGCTTGCATGAATTTCCCTGCTAAAATTCGACCCCATGTGATCAACTTTGCGTATCTATCTGTGAAGAGGAAACAGTGAGTGACAGGGTGTTATTGAATGGTGTTTCCCATTGCTGTTGACGGTAAGCACACCGCACTAACTTTCTGCAGCTGTGACAAACCAGAAAAATAGGAACTATAATGAATAAGTATCGATGGCAAGTTGGATGTTTGTTTAAAAAAAAAAAGACTCACCAGTGGCTGCATCTGCATGGTTGAACGGGCATGCGACCTATACCAGCTGTCCACATGTCTGTGAGTTAACTAACTGGACTCAAAGAAAACTGTGACCAAATGAAAATTGTACTCTTTGAACTGCTACTGTGACATCATTTAGAAGGTTTTAAGACTTAATCAGAGCCACGAAGTAAGCTCTGGTTTTATTGACAAAGTCCATACGTGAACAGGTCATTTTCTTTATGTTTATTATGTTAAACCTGTTTGGGTTTTTTTGTTTTTTTTATATGAATATTGTAAATTTGTCCAGGGGTTTCCAGTTTGGCTTGGTCGGTTTTCAGGGCCCATGAACAGAGAGACAGACAGAAACAAAAAAGAACATAACACCCTAATGTGTAAACTTTTTATGCTGTTCTTCCAATTTGAAGTTTGGAAACCCTGTAGGCTCATCCACTTACAGCCATGATCTTATCTGTTTTCAGCCAGGACACACCCAGAAAACACAGCTCCTTTTTTCTTCTATAAAACCAAACCCCTTCAGTAAGAAGAATATCAAGCTGCTAGCGAGGCTTTTGGAATTTTTTTTTCTTGTTCTCTCATACCAGCTCACATGACACATTATCTCCAAAATACTGGGACACACCGATAATGCTTTGAAAACCACAGAGTCATGAATCTTTAAAGGATTTCTGTGGCTAGAAGCCTCCAAGGTGTAGAAAGTAGTTTTTACATTTATTGTGGTATTGAAAAAGCCATTTTCTCTCTGTGTTTCTTGCCAGATCCCGGAAGGGACAAATTCTCTTCACTTGAGTCTGGCACTGCAGTGAATTTGTGACAATGTGCTACTTTGTCTATCTCAGTTTTTGCAGTCAAGCGGAGCTAGTTGATAAAGCCCTCAGAAATTACCTGATTTGGGGAGCACGTTTCTGCAGGAACATATGTGCACACTCCTGTTGCTCCAGTGGCAGAAAGAAACACATGACAGGGCTCTAATATCTTGTTTATGTGTCCACTCACTCAGTGAACATTAGCTGATGTGAGAAACTCTTGGAACAAGTGCAGTGCTGTTGCTGAGGTGTTTTCAATAGCTCACTGTTTTTGCGGGTTTGGACATGCTTGGCAAATGGTGCAATGCTTTAAACAGTTTCTGGAATGATTAGGTAGAGACAGTTCTTTTCATTTGAAACACAGGAACACACAGATGGCAATGAAACTTCATTGGAAAAGGTATGAAAGGGAATGATTGATTTTGTGATGCAACAAAGTGCTATTATTAGCCAAAAAGGGTAAAGGGATATTATCAAGAACCAAGATTTTATTTTGAGTCGTCACAAAGAAAGTTAGAAATGAGCAATGAGTGGGCAGCTTCGATTGTTGCTCTGACTGCACTAAATACCACTAAAACTCATACTCTCCTAAACGTTCAGTAGCATTTAGCTGATTAAGGTGCTGCTGTCATTATGATTGCCGGCTTGTTCATGATTAATTTGCAACCTAAACACATCGCAACAGTGCAAACAGACCAGACACCTTGAAAATGTGTCTGATTTTTGAACGTTGTTCCAGTGCTACCATAAAACTGTCACTCTTGGGTCTTTTTACAGCTGAGCACTCCTCTTCTGTCTCAGGCCAGTCCGCTTTGAGCTGGCTGCCGGCCCATGTGCTGCAGGGCTGTAGGACTACTCTGTGCTTCCATTTACAGGATGGGACTGCCGCTCTTTTGTTGAGATGGACAAGCTTTAGCACAAAAACTTGGTTTGTCAAGTGTAGAAATGGGGAAATAAGTTTAGAAGTTTTGGGCAGGCTACAAGAAAAAAGACATACATACATACATATATATATATATATATACATAGACAATTTTTATTGGCCTGGTAAGTGTCTGATCAAAAGATATGTAGATGTGTTTTTTTTTTTTTTTGTTTGTTTGTTTGTATGTCTTCTTACCGCAGTCATGGTGGAATTAGGCTGACGTTGCTCGAAGTGAGAGAGATTATAAGCCATGAACCAAACTTCAACGAATGTCAGGGAGGTTACCAAAATTGACACACTATTCAGAGACAATGAATATACATGCCAAATAACATGCTTGGTCAAAAGTAATGTATTTTATAAGCACCCAGCAGACAAATAAATGGCTGGCATATAAATGTATATATATTTTTTTTATACATTTAGTTTTTATCTTTATTGGCTGGTTGACTGATTTGTGGTTACTTGAACGAAACAGAAATTTTAACTGTGAACTAATATGCCAATAAAGTGTTTGATTTAGCCTGGCAGTGTGCACCCTTGATATCACACATTACCATAACGGTTCACACTGATGCTGTGGGCACGTCTTACACACAAATTTACATTTGCTTGTGCACACTCTCACTGATTATGTAATGCATTAAAAACTATGTGAGAACTTTTTGATTATCATCACTTGGTTTCAGTTCAACCACCACAGTTGTCTTTAGTTATACTAAAGAAAAAGGAGCAAAAGTCCTGCTATTGTCGGTCCCTCACTCCTTGATACACTGATGCGTGATAATTCTTGTTCACACTTTCTTCGAGAATTGCACGTGTGAAATTCCATATAATGGATTTCAGGAATAATGTGTCCATGCAAAAATGTTCTTTGGTCTATTCAAAATATAGCAACATTTAGAGGACATTTTTTGGTAAACCACTTACCACCACTCATCTCATTTAAAAAAAAAAGCTGTTCACGATATGTTGCAGCAGCTAAATATGCAAAAGATTATGTCAAATTGTGTCAGTAAACTAAGTGCCAAAAGTAATTAAACTCTACAAATTTTTGATGTCCCTGCCAGGATCTACAAAAGAAGATCCAACCTGGTGGATGTTAAGAAGTGATGAAACATTTATCGGAAGGTCAGTTCCTCATTTAGCCTCCATAAAGTTTCACACTCAGCCCAACAGCAGCACTGCCTGCAACAAATGCTGTTTCTGATTCACAGTTAAATAACACACATAGTTAAATTGCTAATCTCCAAATGAGACATTCATTATTTTTTAAGTGGTGCCTTTTATTAAGACAGTGACTGGCAGAGAGGCCAATAGGAAGCAGGGTGAGAGAGAGGAATGACATATGAATGATACCATGACACTGTTACCTTGAGGTAAATGTTCATGAATTCAGTGTGAATGAGCAAAGTTTCCGTGGCCAAAGGAAGGATATTGTGTAATGTTGTCAGCTGCTTAGGCCTTGCTGTTGAGACACTCACTTCACCCCAGTGCCTTCATCTGGAATGTTAGATCCTCATTACATGACTCAAAGTTATTACGTTTGTGGTATTTAATTATGAAAAACACACAGATCAAAAACAAGTGGCTAGAATTAGAAAAGAAAACATGTGTGGGGAGGCTTTGTTTTTTTTTTTTTTTTTTTTTTTTTGTTGTTGTTGTTGGTGTTTTTTGTTTTTTGTTTTTTTAACTGCCGGCTTGTTCCTCTAAAATGTTTGCTGTAATGGACTTAAAATTTTGCTGCTCCCTTCTAAGCCTGAGAATCCCAAAATGCCGAACAAATAGATGCAACAGCTGGTATTCTTCGTGAGATACAATGGTGGAAACTTAAATGAAATATCAGATCTAACAGAGATATTGCTTCCACTTGCTTGTTGTTTTTATCTATATATATTTTTAACTGGTTGTGCTCAGCTTTTACTAACTAACCCTAACCCTAACACTCATCTGAGGATTGATTATGACTGACTGAATACATCAATATTCAGTTTGCATCTTATACAAGGGTAAAATAAGAATTATAATTTCAAAACTTTGCAGTTCAACTCCGGTCTCACCTTTAAAACAACAATCACATCTTATTTTATTTACAGCACTTCTCATTTGTACAGGCACTCAACGCTAACAGGGGAAATTGCTTATTTTCACCACCTCTAAAATAAATTTGAAGCTTATTTGACTAATCCAACTTGCTTTGGTAATTCATGTAAATGCCTAAAATGGAGAACAACAAAAAACACTCAACTTGGCACTCTCACGTCTCACTCTTCTCCCCACACAGTAAGCAGCAATAGCATGCTTTTACAGTTGTGGAGGCGCATGTTGCGCAGTTTCTCAGTGTGAGAAGAAAGCCAAAAATACACAGTGGGTGAAAGTCCAGTTGCTTTTGAAGTAGGCATTGTTGACATTTCATTTTTTTTAAACATGGTATTTAGATGGCATGAGACTGTAGCTCTTCCGAAGACTCCATGGTAATGGTAGTTTGGATTTTTGGCCCAATAACATGTAATATAATTAGTTTTTGATATTTAACATATAGCATGTCTTTTACTGTGTGTCTGTCTTTATGTATATATCTTTACACACACACTCATGTATGTAGCTACCTAGTTATCAAAAATAATAAAGCATTTTTCTGAATTTGAGAAAAATCTTCTTTAGGCTCAAGTTAGTGAATCAATTGTTTTTCATATGGCAACTTGAGTGCAAGGAGTTGCATTTTTTTCCTTGGTAAAGCTGTGTGTCTTTAGCAGTATAAACATTGTTTGTACAGTAGGTTACGTAGGTGTCCTGGCATGTCATCATTTTGAAAAAGAAATTGTGAAATTATTAAATTAACAGTAGTATGAGTAGTCACTCATATTTCAATGATAACAATTGCAACTGCCAAAACGGTTGCAATATGAATTAAGGGCTTTTTTCCCCATAAACCCAGTTCAACCTGTTAAGCTAAAGCAAGACAACCCTCCCATGAGCATTAGGCAGATGGGAGTACACACAAACAACCCTCACACATTCTGCTCGTTTGGGGAAGAGACTGAACCATGGTGACACTGCTGTGGGTTGCAAAGTAACTTGAAATCCCTGAAGATGAAGTGGTGACACACAGCAGTACATTTCTACTGATTAATAGTCCAGTAAGAAGCTGTTTAGATGAGTCAGTGAATTAATAGATTAAAACAATGCTTTTCAGTTTGCCAAGTTGCCTGCCCAGATGGCTCCACCCTCCTCGCTCCAATAGGTGCGGCCTCCAGGCACCTGATAGCTCCACCTTCATCACCACCTGGATTCCTGATTGTCTGCAGACTGGCCAATCCCAGCCGCCCCAATCAGGACCAACTGTTTAAAACCCCTGCCAGCTTGTCAGTCTGGGCAGCGGACTGTGTGACAGCTCGCCCCTTTGGTTGTGGCCTTTGTGGTTCCTAAAAGCTAACATAGCAGACCGCACGAGCGCGTGCGTGCGTGTGTGTGTGTGCGCATGTGTGTGAGAGAGAGATATGGTGAAAAGGTAATATTTTGGTAAAACCTGGGAAGTAGAGGCCAGTTTTAGTTATTGACTGTCTGTTTTGTTGATTGTTTCCATTGTAGCCATTGGGCTTATTTTGTACTTTCGGTTCAGGAGTGCTGTTTCTGTGTAGGTTTGGTTTTTAGCTAGCTGTAGCCAGTCTTTGTCTTCCTTCCTTCCTTTGAAACTAGTCCTAAGGTTACTGTTTAGCTCTTAGAGAGTCTTCTTTTGGTTATATTCTGTTTTTGATTTAAAGCAGCACCCACCGGCCCGTTCATTGGTTTATCTTTTGTTTGCCTGTTAACCACAGTTTCCTATTTGAGTTACAATAAACAACATTATACCCATTAACACCTGGGTTCTTTGTGTTACCTCCCTTTCCCCTGAGAGCTAGGTCGTAACAATAGTGCACAGACGTGTCAGGCCACTTGTTCTGTGTCATGTGATGACCTTAGCTATAGATGACGTCATTGTGGATGTTCTCCTTCTTTCTCTGACGTGTGACAGCAGTGAGTCAATAGGTTGAGCCCCATATCTGAGGTTGGGAATCATTCAGTGGTGTCATTCTAGGACCCCCCTCCCCCCTCTATTTTTTTTTTTTCTTGACATACAGACAGCTTTTTGTAGCTTTTTCTGGTCTTCTCATCAAACTTGACTTGATATTTAATTTCTTTTCATTTCATGTACAGTAATAGGAACACAACAGAATCATGAGATACTCTTCATAATACATCCACATTACGTTGGCTTTATGTGAACATAGTGAGCATACTGTGTGTGTGTGTGTGTGTGTGTGTGTGTGGACACACACACACACACACAGTATGCTCACCTGTGTATATACCTGAGAGTGAACAGATGGTTAATTATTATCATCCTAGATGTTTGTTTTTTACCACAGTACTCCATTCCCTCATAGTGCTGCTGCTTGCTGACATACTAAACACAGCTGAGGGAAATAATGGTCGTGGATTCAATAAAAATAACTCGGCTCATTCCTAAAAGATATTTTTGGCAGTTTCCACAGTCTATAAAACAAGCTTGCTGTAGTACAAAAAATAATTGTGGCCTGCCTGTCATTGACCACATCCCATTTTTAATGAGTTTTCAGGTTTTATTATTGTTTCAACAAGAACTTAATCTATTTAGTATACATCTTAAATAGTCAACATATTCTAATTTTAAATTGTATAGAAACAAAAGGCTAAGTTGAGTTGAGTATTAGTGTGCTTATATACACTGATAATCTATCAAAACACAAAAACCCAAGTATTTTCTTATCCCTTGTTAGAGCATCACCCAGGCTCATATTTCAGTGCATCCCTCTGTGATATTTCCCCCGCTGATCAGTCCACTGTCCGTTCCCAAGAGTTTTCCTGTGTAGATCCAAACAAATGCCTGTCTGCTCTGATAGACTGTGGTTAGCAGCAGTTTCCCTGCCATTTGAGCACTCTGTCCATTAGCCAAATTCCCAGCTATTTCATTATCTAAGTGGATGAGGTCCAGTCCCTACCCACCATACCACTAAACCACAAGTTAGATTGCCAGTAGCCTCCTCTTTGTCTCAAGAGGACCAAATCAGGCTTCCAAACATGAAATATTTAACATACTTGATTGAAAACATGGTGAGCAGAAGTGAACGTTACATGCCTATTACCATAAAGGTTCTGTACACAGGCATTTTTTAGCAGGTCAGGACAGTAAATGACGGCACCTATATGTAAAGCCCTGTCTAACCGTGTGTTGGCTTTGCAGTGGAAACTAGGCCAATGACTGAGGTGGTGTCAGATTTCTGACTGTTGCGGCTGTTCCTGCAGTAGACACCCTAGGTCTTGCATTGATTTTTTTTTTTTTTTTTTAAACCACAACTTCAAGGCTTTCAAGACCATAATGACATAATGGATGTGTTGGCCAAGGCTTGCGACCTTATAGGTTTGTTTGCAATGCCTTCGATTTCTCTAGAAATACTGTAATGCTACGAGACACTCTGTACTCCAGGAATAGACTGGCTGGGTGGTCTGCCGTTGGCTGTGATTGATAACGGCAGACGGAGATAATTAAGTTTGGCAATATTATTCCATCCTTGAGCTGACAAAGACACAGGTAATGAGTTATTACATCAATTCAACTTAAAGGACTCCAGATCTGATCCATGTGTCATTTGCGTATTCCAAAGTGTACAATCGATGCACACATTCAGTAATGCAATGTGTTATTTGGAAACACATATTGAACAACACAGTGATCTTGATAGAAGTCGCTCTACTGCTAAAATAGCTTGGTTTATTGTGTATTTTAGACAAGATGCTCTCATTTAGAAAACAAAAGATCCTCATTATTATATGTATTCAACTAAGTGGGGGGCAAGGCTGTGAGAGCAGGGAGGGGATATGGATTACTAACCATCTTGGGAATACGCAATAGCTGGAGAGCACTATTGACTCCTTTCATGTCATTGGGTGCCATGTCTAACAGCTGGTGTATCAGTTGCTTATTCATTAGTCTTTCAAGTGTATATATTAGGCGCTGCATTATTAATATTGAATTTTTAGTTGTCTCAGCATTTGCCTTGACTTTTTTAAAAAATTGCTCAGGTTGGCAGATATGTCATAAAAGTATTGTATTTATGGTGGTTTATTTCAGTACAGCTATGAATTTTAACATCCCTCTCTGGGTCAGATTGTTTTTGTTATAATAATAATATAATAATAATAATCTGTTATCAGTCCGCTGAAGTGTGGTGTTTTGTCACTGAACTAGCAAGCATGCATACCTATGTGGTTATTTTGTGAATGAATGGTCCATTGAATAAAAGCAGAAAAAAATAGCCACACCTAGATAAATTATTGTGAAATTTCAGATAACGTTCACATGTATTTCCATCTCCATGTCTCTGAGTTAGGCAAATCTTCTGTTATTATTAGTTTCAGTTATTTATATATATATATATATATATATATAAATATATATATTTTTTTTTTTTTTAGGTTGTGTGTCTGTTTTTTCAGAGTGCAAATTTTACAAGGCATAATCTGATTCCTTTCCTCTCATCTTTGCTATACAGTATAATATTTAGAATCAATTATCTAAGCTCTGTGTAGTAAAAAAAAGGTCATTTCCCCAAATATAACACAATTTCAGATGAAAATTTATGAATTATTTTAAGGACCAGTTAAGATATTGGTAATTGAAAAGCAAGAGGAGTTGGCAATAATGTTCTGTTTTAGCACATTTAACTGGAAAAGAGCCAGCTCCTGACTGTTTGTTTGTATAAACTGTAAATGCTTTCTTACTGAGAAACTTGTGATTCTCTCTTCTGTAGCACTCTGACAGGATGGCATCACAGGAAGGGAAGGAGCCTCCTCCAAACACAGTTCAATCAGATAGTCGTCTAAAGAGCAAGAAGCCACCCAGCCTTGTAATAGCCATCCCGCCACCTGAGGCGATGTCCTACGACCCTGCAAAACAGGTAGGCTGAACATTTTTACTTAGAATTAGTCATTCATCAATGCAACAAACAGTTAAGTCTAATACTCTATTTGTCACTATTTTTGCATTGAAAACAATGATGTATTGATAAAATCCCAACAGCTTTTAATGTTTAAGAACATTCTTGTGGTAGATGATGCATTTAGACCCATTTGTTTGATTAACAGATACTTAGGAGGTCGATACCTTCTGATAATCTGACTCAGCATACACAAGGAAAGACTTCAGGCGGTACTTTATTTTTAAAAGTTCAAAAGGGTTTAAACCATGTTAATGGAGCTACATGGTATTCCTGTGTGCATCTGACTTTGCCATTTGCTCGAGCAGGAAGGTATTTTGGACAGCTGTCTTGCACTTTGTGGGCACAAGGCCATACATTTCCCCCTGTGGGCCCCATGCTCAGCACACAAACGATGGCATTTCTGCTACATAATGTAGTAGACTGAGTTTAATTGAGCACGTTGCTGCTAAGGACCGAGTAGAATAATGACCGGGCAATTATAGTGCACATTGAGGTATGTACTGTAGCAAAAACAGAAAGACCTTTTGAATAGATATTGCACTTAATGCTTTGCCAAGTCATTTACTGTTGCGAATACTCAAACAACTAAAGGGAACAACAAAAACAACCAAAGAACAAAATATGAAAGTCACCATATTCTACTGTCCTAAAAACCTAGTAAGGCTGGAATGGTCTCATTATGTCTGCTGTTATTGTGCTGTTATTGTGAGTATATGGATATATGATGGAAAGAAAAATCTAGCAGCAACTCAATGCAAACTATTCTGCAAAAACTCCTTCATTGTCAGACCATTGCATTGGTCTCACCAATTGCAGAGTCACTGCAGGTTAAGATAAAAGCAACATGAGCTCCATGAACAAGGATTTGTTCAAGACACAGCAGGTTGTTTTTTTTTTTTTTTTGCTGTTGTTTGTTGTTTTTTTTTTTTTGTTTTTTTTCTCCCCCCTAGCCTCTTTTGTAATATAAACACAACTGTGTGCACATTAAATGTACTTTCAATCCCATGCAGGCATTATACATATATATATTTTACTCTAACAACAATCATGCTACTATAATGAAACATCTCTTCTTCCTTCTTCTTGTCAGCCACTGCGACCCTCTCTGAAAAAGAGTGAGAGTGGTCATGCAACCGGTTCAGTGTCAGAGAGTGTGAGTGGAACTGGAGATGGAGGCTTCTTATCCAGAGACAGAAGGCCAAAGCTGGCAAGACAAACGTCACTGTCTCAAAGCATTCGCAGGTAAAATGGACTGTCTGTTATTATCAAGTCTAAAAGTTTATTGGAGCTACAGTGAATAAAGAAATTGTCAGTGAGATGACAAAGCCAAGAAGACAGAGACAGGCAATGGACCAAGGTTTATTATACAAGAAGTGCTCCTCACAACAGCTCGATCAGCCTAAGATACGATTGCCTACATTTTGTTCACCATAAAAATCTTTATATATTTGATTAATGTACAGTATTATGGTAATACATTCATTATTATATTCTGTGTTAGCTATGCATCTTACTTTTTTTATTTGATCTGTATAACTTCCTTTCAGCAGCACAGATTTTGATCTATCTTCCTGCTCTAACTGATTCTGCTAAAAGCTATGAGTTGATTTTGTGTGCTCTTTAACAGATGTTATTCAAACTTAGCTGAACTGCATTTTTTTTTTTTTTTAAACAAATGCAAATTTGTGACATTGATATGTAAACCAGCATTACCTGCCCTTGCAGTTTCACCCTGTGTGATATGACATGATTTGCACCTGTAGGAATACAGCCCAGTGGTTTGGCGTGGGGGACGACTGTGAGACTAAGCAGCAGGTATGGCAGAGGAAGAGCCTGCGCCACTGCAGTCAGCGCTATGGAAAACTGAAGGCCCAGTATAGAGAACCTGACACAGCCACCAGCTTTGACCAGGGCCCAGACTCACCAGCTACACACAAGATGCCCAAGGTACTATAACCGCTTTTCTAATCCACACATTAATTTACAACTCATTTGAGATTTTATTTATTGAATGAATGGAATAAAAGCTCTCATCATGAAAATAAGTATCACAGACCAATACATGGGATGAGGCAGAGCCAGTCTGACTACTACGAATTCCCATTTGCACTCAATTTCAACCAAGTAATAACTCTTAACTTTTCAATGTTATGACACTGAGAGACATCTCTGGAGGCACAGGAGCTGAAAGAAATGTAGGAGGAGCAGACTGTCTAGAGTAGGAAAGTGTGTCTGGCTTTAATATAACAGTGTTGTATGGTACCAGATAAATCAAGACATTCCTTTCAGTCCCCGTCAGACAGCTCAGCACATAATCTAGTATTTACTTTGACCTATTGTTTTCATCTTTCGCTTCGCTCCACTCACTTTTTTGCTCCCAAATCTGTGTTTACATAAAATTTCCAGCAAGAAACAGTTTTTTTCCCCTCTCTCTCTCTTTCACTATATAAATGGTACTGTACACCACATACAGAGAAAAAATAGTTAACGCAGTCCTGTTAAGCAGGGCTTAACACTAGAAAACCCAGGGTCTTCTTCGTCCTGCCACAATACCCAGAGGACAGCCAAAAGGCTGGCTTAAATTTTACAACTCAACGACCTACATTTAGCCACCTTTCTTTCTTTTGGTCCACCACATTGGTCCACCACATTGGAATGTGAATACATTGGAATGTGGTGGACCACCATTAGCACCAGAATTCTCAGATCATGGGGAGGGGTATGCTTGAATACAGCCTGGAAGCTTCAAACATCTACTGAGAGTTTCTGGTGTTGGGATGCAGGACTGTAGGGCAATTGTACCTGTAAATATCTGTGATATGATTAGAAGGTGCCTTGTGCAAAACTGCCATTAAGTTTTTAGTTTAAGCTTTTATTTGGTAGTATATATTTTTTTTTATATGGTTTTATTTTATTTATTTTGAAGTGTTGTATTGCCATACTCGTTTTATATTCTTCTTGATAGAACTATGTTTATGTGTATATGAATGGTATGTGTATGTTATATGTTGTTATGTTATATACCGTATTCTCCGGACCATAAGGTGCACCGCATTATAAGGCGCAATATCAATGAACGGGTTTATTTTCATACATTAGGCGCCTGATAAAACATGTAAAGCAAAGCACAGTATGTGCTGGTATTACAAAAAGTGGCGGAGGTAAGCGTACTGCCTTCTGGTCTCTGATTGGTTTATCACTGCCAACAATAGCAAACACCTGAAGTTAGTGTGACCTTGGAACAACATTGCATCCCAACATTTCACTATAATTGGATTATGATATGGATTTGACAATTGGGTTTACGTTAAAAACCTGACGTCTAAATATAGTAAGGTAAAACCGACTAAATGTTGGATTGTCGTTGGTTGCCAGCACTATATAATTAGTTATCTAACATTGTTTGATTGCAACCCATATCCAACCAAGGACCAACGTTAATACAACGTCCCTGTGTCAGCTGAGAATGCTCCGACAATCCATCAAGCAGAGCGGCTTTGTTTCTTACAAAGACGCACAAAAACATTGTGACAGATTTTTGAGCGCAGTGTAATTTTATGAAGAGTTTGGTCTAGACCTGTTCTATATGTAAAGTACCTTGATGTAACTTTGTTATGATTTGGTGCTATACAAATACATCTGATTTGATTTTAATTTCAGCGTACCACATAAAATTGGTTCGAGGTCAGTAAGCACAAGAATTCATACATAAGGTGGACTGCCGATTTGAGAAAATTGAAGGATTTTAAGTGCTTACTTGTAGTGCGAAAAATACGGTACACACTTTTTTTTTATGACCATGCAGCACTTTGTGTGACTTATCTGCTTTCATAAATTTAGGTTAACACATCCCAAGTGCATACATATGCATTCCTGGTGCCACCTAAAGACCTAACTTTGAAGACCTGTGTATTACATGACAAAAATCCAGTGTTATTACAAAGTTTGACCCTCTGAAAGTGTGAGTGCAAGAGTGTTGTGCAGTGCATCTCAAGCGTGCAACTTTTACACAGGGTGCTTTGAGTAGCCTAAATAAAGTTTACATTTTTGACATTTATTGCTGACAAATACAGAAATCCTGGTGAAAACAACAAATTAAGAAAATAGATAAATAAAAAGTACATATAAAAATTTATGGAAAATGTAAAGGCAGGCCTCTGTGGGTAGAAAAGCCAAATGGCTGTGCTGTGGTAGTTCTAGTGTTAAGGGTGATCTATCAGTTCTCAGTGACTTACTTTTTGTCTCATGTCTTCTATTCATTAACAGCATCATTGGCCAGCTTCATGTTAATGTCACATTGCAACTCAATTATTTATGTCATGTTAAGTCAAATTTTTGTTTTGGTCAGATTGTGGATCCCTTGGCCCGGGGAAGAGCCTTCCGTTGCCCAGATGAAGTGGACACTCGCTCCCCTAGGACACCCCATGCCACTCAGGGAGTTCCCATCACCCCAGGGATTACCTCACTCAGCTCTTTCACTAGCCAGCGCTCTGGTTACAGCCGCTTTCCCAGACGTAAGAGGGAGTCCGTCGCCCGCATGAGCATTCGTGCTGCATCTAACCTGCTGAGGGTGTGTATGAGTACAAGAAAATGAAAAACATCTATGTGCCTCTTGGGATGTATATCAAATCAGGATTGTCAGAGAGTTGATAAAGTGAATTGAAACTCAGATCTTGTGGAATCGCTTTGGATTCTACAGTGTGGTATGAGAGTAATCAAAGAAAACTATTCAAAAAATAAAGCATTGTAATTGTGAATAGCCTCATATTCCATAGTTTCAAATATACATTGTTTAGACTGCTCAGAGATTGGTCATATTCTTTTGTTACCATAAAATATTATGCAGACTTGTCCATAGTGTAACTTTTTCACACCTTCACGCTGTTTGGAAACAACCAGAGATAATTCTGCCATAATCTCATATCGGAACTTTATATTATTGTTTAATTTTGTGGGGTTTCCAGTGTAATTTCAGTTTGTGGCATGTTTTTTCAGGGTCGCAGTGGCTTAACAGGATCCCAAACAGGTCGCAGTTTCCCAAGGAGAAGTTTTGCCAGGCCCAGCTGGTTGGATGATGACACTGTGGACTCTGGAGATACATCCGAGTCGCTCTTCTTCAGCAAGGTCTTTTAATCTTTTTTTATCACACGTTCTCACTTCGCATTGACTTTTTTTCTTAACTTCCTTCCTCTTTAGAATTTTTTTCAGCAACACCTTTCATTGCTTAGCAGCCTTCTTTCTTAAACTGGTGCTTCAAAATGGCAAAACTTTTTCATGTGACCTCTGCCATGTAGGTCGATGTTCATGATGAACTCTACTCAATGGCTGATGATGTCTTTGAATCTCCGCCCATGTCGGCAGCTTTTGCTCCATGTGAACAGCCTGACCAGAAGTTTCCAAGCCTGTGAGTAAATGCACAACCTTTGTTTTACTTTTAAGTAAAACTTAAAAGATCCCTATCAGCATCTTTTAAAAACAATATTTTGTTGTTCCCCACCCTGGGTTATCAGGGTTTTCATCCAAATTCAGTAAGCCGAATTGACTTTTAAAATGCTTATAAATTTTTAAAATACATGCATATAATTTGTGCACCTTTCTCATATTCTTTCACTTTGATCTCTCTAACCCCTGTCCATCACTATGGCCACATACTTTTCTTTTTAATTTCTCTTCCTACTAACCTGCTTTTTGTCTAACTGCAGTAAAGACGTATCTCGAATGCCCAGGACACCAACTGCACTGCCTGAAAAGGGCCACCCTCGTCGGGGGCGTCGCATTGCCTCCCAAGTGAAGCACTTTGCGTTTGACAAACAAAAGCGTCAGTATGGCATGGGCGTCGTGGGGAAGTGGCTTAATCGGCACTACCGGCGCAGCCTGAGCAGCAATGTCCAGAAGCAGCTGGATGATTTCCATAGCCACAGGTTGGGAGTGATGATAATGTGCACAGACAAATTGTTGGATACTTCCCAAATTTGAAATAATTGACCTCTTGAAAGAAATCCAGAGGGACTATATGTCACAGCTGTGAGAACAGTTTGAGACACATTCCTTTGCATGAAAAATTTTTCTGCTGTGTAATCGTTTTCCTCCATGGCTGTTGGCTGATTTGTAGTGATTTCCTTTATTTATTTTTTTTTTTAAGGCCCTACTTTACCTACTGGATTACATTCGTCCATATAGTAATCACACTGCTGGCCTGTTGTACATACGGTTTTGCCCCTGTGGGGTTTGCACAACATTCGTCATCTGAACTGGTGAGTGAAACCCTGGCAGATTAATCTCTCTCCATGAAAAAGTAAGCACAAGCACCAGACCCTGATACTGGAGTGTCAAAATTATTGTGTATTGCTTTTTCCTGAAAATGAGGATTGACACAACAGGCATGTGATTTTGATGCACTTTTGCTTACAAAAAATATGATTCAGAGCAATAAATATGAAAAATGTATGTGATTTTCTTTTTTTTTTTAATTGAAGCAAACAGAGCAAATTACAAACAATTAATTTAAATTAAAGCATTGATTAACTGTATTAATAATTGATTACTTAGATATCAAAGTATCAGTAAAAGCATTATTAAATGTTTTGGCACCTATGTCATGATTATTTAGATATTTGTGAACTGTGTCACTCTGTCGCCCCCTTTAGGTGCTGAAGAACAAAGGCATTTATGAGAGTGTGAAGTATACCCAGCAGGAGAATTTCTGGATTGGTCCTAATTCAGTGAGTTTCTTTGTATTAATCTCAATGTTGTTCTTGCCAACTAGAGACACGTTGGCTGTTGGTCTTCATGCATAAAATTCATATGAATGACTCATGGCTTCTCATGAAAATCATCTGATTGAGTCATTGTGTAGGACACTGTCAAAGATGATGGTTATTAGTTTTTCCTTGACTTTACAGTATTTCATAGTAGCTGCTGACACTTTTTGCCTTGTTGGGTGAAGACTTGCACCATCAGGAGTTTGTGGTTTACTCACCCTATCTCACAATATAAAACCTTATCTGACCTAATGTAAATATTCAGCATTTTAAGATGAACCTAGAATTAATTGCTATGTGTGAGCTGCCAGTTTATGCATGTTTACAATGATGCCCTACCATTTATAGGAGGACCTGATCCACCTTGGGGCCAAGTTCTCACCATGTATTCGTCAGGACAGGCAGATAGTAAGTCTAATCCAGAAGGCCAAAGAGCTGGAAAGAGAATCTGGCTGCTGTGTTCAGAATGACAACTCTGGATGTGTGCAGACCCACAGCTCCGACTGCTCCGTATGTTGTTTATCATGCTCTTGCATGCTTATTACAGTAGTTTTAATGTAAATGCTTTTCTCTGGTTTTAGTAAGAACTTGAGCAGTGCAATATTCAGTAAATATTCACTATTAGTAAAAACTGCACTCATTAAAGCTACCTTAAATTAAGAAGTAACTATAATGAGACACAAATGTAACATGAATTTTCTTCATAAAAATATATTTTTAAATTGGAAAATTCACTGATATCTTGTCAAGTATCATGTTGTTTACTTGTCATTCTATGTTTGTCAGCTGTGTAAATGCTCTGTCCTGAAATTGATGTTCTATTTTATTTCATTCCAATGTTATCCTTTGGAATAAATAATTCCTACAATTGGATACAAAATTTGTGCAAACAGGAAACGCTGGCCACATTTATTAAACAGAGCAATGAGCATGTGGGCATCAGCAGATCCTCTGGTTCTGTCTGTCACCAGGATCCCAGGTGAGCAAATATACAGTATATGATTAATGTGGCACATGAGACATAAAACCCTTCTAAGAAACAATGCAAATCAATTCAATGTTTTCAAACCTTTCTATGTTCTCCTGTGATGCATGTTGTGGGCAGAGTGTGTGAAGAACCTGCCTCCGCAGAGCCTCATACATGGCCAGATGATATTACGCAATGGCCGGTGAGGAAATGTTGCTGCTAATTTGGAAATAAATTTTCTATACCACAATTAATTTCACAATATAAAATATTTATTTTGAGATGGAGGCTAGTATTATCATATGCTTGTGTTATTGCTCATTAAATGCCTTTCACCAGGTGTGTACGTTTCCCAAGAAATGGAACCAAACAGGTTATAGACATATGGACTGTACCATAAAGGGGCGCCCATGCTGTATAGGAACCAAGGGCAGGTGAGACACATTTTTGTTGCGTGTTGTTTACTTGATTCAAGGCCTGCATGTGCAACTTCATCTATTTAGTTTCTATTATTGTAAGATCATCTGCAGCAAATTCTAATTTAATTTACCTTGTTTTCATTTAGGTGTGAGATCACCACCAGAGAGTATTGTACTTTCATGCATGGTTACTTCCATGAAGAAGCTACACTCTGCTCACAGGTAGCTTGTGTTCTTATGTTTTTGTTAATGTGTGTTTGTGGGTTTCTGACCTCATGCACTACTGCTGTGCAGGTCCACTGTCTGGATGATGTGTGTGGGTTGTTGCCTTTCCTCAACCCCGACGTTCCAGATCAGTTCTACCGTCTGTGGCTCTCTCTCTTCCTCCATGCTGGGTATGCACAGCACCCCTCACAACCATCCTTCATTTCTAAGTAAATATGTCTGCACAAATTTAGATATGAGGCTCTTGATGTTGTTTATTTAGTTGCCTGCTTTTGTTGTCTTGTCACAGTAAAAGTTACACCGCCATCAGCCACAAGAGAGCTGTTTCAGTGAGTTGGCCATTGAAGTATAAATGTTGCCACTGCTGAAGGAATACTTCCTAACTTAGCACAGAACACTGGGAGAATGATTAATGTGCTGCGACAAAGTGTTTAAACTATTATGCTGAGTCAATGAGCTGTTTAAATTGTTTGAAAGATTACAAAGTTTGCTTTTACTATGTCAGCATCCTTCAGAATTCAAACCTAATGAAATATTTCTGAATAAAATCCCATTGCGCGTGAGCTGTTCACTCATGTATGAAGTTGAATGCTTGTCGCTAATGCTCGGCACATGGAAAATCCCCCAGGTCTAATTCTAAAGCAGGCAAACAAACAAGCCAAGAGAGCTTAGTGAGAAACTGAAAATATGGGCAAAAATTGTTAATTTGATGTTATTTACTGGCTGAAATAACAGCAGGCTGCACAGAGAAGTCATTTGTAGTCCTGTATGTGTGTGGGGGCCTATTTGTTTATGTTTCTGTCTTTCTCTGTGTGTGTATAGGCTCTTGCATTGCGTGGTTTCTGTGGTATTCCAGATGACCATACTGAGAGACCTTGAGAAGCTGTCAGGTTGGGTCCGCATCTCCATCATTTATATCCTCAGTGGAATCACTGGAAACCTTGCATCTGCTCTGTTCCTGCCCTACAGAGCTGAGGTGAGCCATGGCTAGGAGCAAAAGGAATTTACTCATATAGACATAATTTGTATTTAGATTATTTGTAATTATGTCATATAGACATACATTTTCTAATAATATGATTACACAGCATTATTGATTTCTGGAACTGTGTGCTGTCAAAGCATCATGAGGACAGCGAAACCTGTATGGTTTGGCTGCTTATCTCAATAAAAATGCCTATAAACTATAACTATAAATGTGATTCCAAAAATATGGAGGACTTTTAACACAGAAATTCTTTGTAATTAGTATAATTATAGAAATTATTTTTGAAAAAAATTAAAGAAAGCAGAAACTTTCTAGTGTGTATAAATGAAAATGAATTAAGTGTAACTTTTAGTTGATTTCTTATAAATGAGTTTTTGTTAATCACCGGCATGATTTTGTTACAGTGACCTTTTTTTGGATTGCCCGTAATGGTGATTTATCTCAATTACTTAAGCCCTCGCAATTGGCAGATGCACATAAGCACACACTCAGACTTTCCAACAGATACTTGCATGTCACACTGTTCTTTGAGTTGGTCAAATGTCTGAGCTATTAAGCCAAAAGAGAGAGAGAGAGGTTTCAGATTTGCAGTTTAAAATCTTGGAGTATCACTGGAAAGAATTCGGACAGCGTCAGGCTGTTGTTCTTGATCCGTCCAATCTTCCCAACTGCCTCTTTATTTATACCATGCCACCTTTTACCACTCTATCTCATTTGGATAGAGAGTTTAAAATCAAAACTATTTAAATATTTCACTGTTACCATAGTTTGTTTGTCTACTGTTTTCATTGGGTGGCTTATCTTGGTTTGGCTCAGCTCATTTACTTGAGGGGACTTTCTCTGCTTGGGATTATCAGAACAGACCTGACTAATGTGAGGCCTCAAGGGGCACAGCAAACATCTCATGGTGCTCTCACGGTGAAAGTGAGATCAGGCTGACATCAGATTATCCGACCACTTTACTGCAGCTGGTCATTTGTACAAAGAGAAGAGGGTATTGTTCATCAAAAAGTGGAGGGTTGTTTTTTTTTTTTTTTTTTTAAGCGCTTTCAGCATCTTTTAAGTTCATACTTTTGAGGCAGATTATAGTTTTTCATGTAGATGCAAATTTTATTTTAAATAGCCAGTGAAACTGGCTAATGCAGCATGAAGCAGCCAGTTATTGGCATCTGTAACACTTCAAACTTCATCTGACAATTAAATAAGATATATATATATAATATGTGATATAATATATAATATATCACAGTACAAACAGCTATGTCGTTGCTGTATTAGCTCATTAAATCAGGGCTGATTGTGTTATTATCTGTTAAAAACTGAACTCATGAATTCAGGATTGGATACTTGACATCTTGGAAAATGTAGTTATTTTTTATTTAGCTGACTAACCACTTGTCTTAAGTGGATTATAGAGGCAAGCAAAGAACTGACTGATTATCAGGCTAAAATTAAGCCGTGAGAAATGCTACATTGGTTCAGTTGTTCAGTTGTGACTTGGGGGACTAATTTATGCTGGCCCACTCCTATGTTCACACTTGGAGGATATGTTTTATTTGGACATTACTATAGCTAATCTGCTCTGTGATGTCCCTTTGGATGTGCCGATGGAAAGCTGAAAAAAATCCTCTTGGAATATAAGATTAAGTGTGTGTGGTTGCTGAATCAGCTGCAGTTAATTACTATCTTAGGTGATGTCTCTATGGGCTTTTAAAACACTGACCAATTGTTATTGCTTTTTCCTTTGTGACTCACAATGGGTTCCAGTTTGATAATAGGCTGTATATAATGTGAAGAAATGGGTGTACACCAGGAGATCTACCGTTATTTAAAACTGAAATGTTTGAAATGTTAGCTGTTTTCTTTGTTTTCACCGCTGTTTGCAGTACAATTTACTGATCTCTGCACGTGGAAAGAACACAGTCTGGATTACCTAGTTTTTGGTGGCATGTTTGTTTTCTTCATTGTGTCTGTAAAGCCCAATTTCCCCTTTACAGATTAGTCTAATACCATTGTGCACATTAGCAAAGGCCACTGCTACAGAGTTTAGTGGACAGGATCACTTTTTCTTTTAAACAGGGGCAATTGTTGCAAGTATTAAAATTGTCTAATGGAGCGTCCAGTCTGCACAGTTCTAGGAACGCAAACGTTTCATCCTGACTTACCTTTAAAGGAGGTACTCTTTCATATCAAGGACATTTTTTTTGTTCTTTTTTGTTCTTTATGTCTTGATGTCATTCAAATATCTGTCACCTTCCTCATGAGCCGATCTAAATAGCTTTCAACTGTTATTTACGTGATGTGACATGAGGTGGCTCTCACAATGACGTACCTTGACGTGTGTGCCAGAAATCCCACTGCCCAGCTTGCATGTTTCTTACACCAGGAATAACCAGAGGAAATGCATGCAAGGCACAACACAGGGTAGTCGAGCCACTTAAGCAGGCGGTTTAAGTAGATTATCCTTTAACTGTTGAGTTAAGGCGACCCTGCAGCTTGAGCATTAATGACTCAAACACCAGCTGTGACTGGAATAACAATGATTCACACAGGTAAATAATGATGTAAATTGTCAAAGTGCGGCACATCAAGTACAAAGGTTACAGAAAGAAAACAAAAGTTTGTTTAATTTCGGTATGTTTGATCCACTTACAAAGAATCCAGTGTATCAAAGAATTTGCTCAACTTGACAATTTGATATCAGAACAAAGACCAGACTAGGGGGCTATATTGGGTAGAGCATGCACTACAAGGTCCTCATCTGTCTCACTTGTTTCCAGTGTCATTCGCCACTGTCTCTCTGTCCCCCTGATTTTCCTGTTACTCTTCACGCTGTCCTATCAAATAACACGACAAAGGTCCAAAAAAGTAAAGAATAAAGACCAGAGTAGTACAGCACAAGTGAAGATCAAATTCTTTAGATTATACTTTTATGATGGTGGACACTTGTGAGTGTGAAGAGAGATGATACACGTGTCCGGTCCCAATAGGATAAGGACAGTCACTCTGGCCTGGTTGGAAGCATGTGAGCTGAAAAGACACTATGTGGCTTTGGTTCTGCCCTCTCTGTCTGGACATGGACATAAGTCAAAGTAGCAGCTCTATAGTGGAGGACTAAACAGCTCATTAGCATCCAGCAGCAAATCATTAAAAATGGGCTAAATTAGCAGGTGTCCACCTAATCACTGCCCCTTCAGTTTTAGTGTTCAGCAAGTTGGCCAACAATGAGCAATGACAAGCGTGTTAGGAACGCATTAGGAACATGTCAGCCTGCGTGTCTGGGGTGTGTGGGTGAGAGCTGTGCCATGCTCTTTTCTGTTTGTAGGCGTTTAATGTCTTCACAGATTAGCCATATGCCTCTGACTAGGCCAAGCCTCCAAACTCAGTGCCGACGTCACTCTAATCTGCACCTTTACTGCCTGACCCAGGGCTTGCAGTTTAGTTCTACCCCAGAACTAGATCAAAAATTAAGGCAGACTGTGGGCATTAAAGTCTTTATCTATAAGCACAATAGCCCTTCAACCAGACTGGCCCAAAATGTCCCCAAACTGGTCACTGATGTAATACATCTACTTTAATAACATTTTCCCAATATTCATTAATTACCCGTTGATAAGGTTCTACTGTGTTGGGATGACATCACTAAGATGGTCCGCATGGGTCAGTTTAAATAATTGTTACCTTAAATAATCTTATGAACTTGTTGCCAAGATTTAGTAATAGGGTTAAATCTCTGTGCCTAAATTACAGCACATGGACTGACCTTCCTTGCCTTATAATTAGACAGAATTTTCCACTTTCACTTCACTGCAAATCATGCAAAGCCAAATCAACACTTACATTTACAATAACACCTTCTAATCTGTACAAACATTATTCCATATTAGAACATAGTCCCACGTGACACATTTGAGCCTGTATGCATCCAATGCTCGGCCAGTTGGGTCCCTGGAAATTTTGGGAGTATGTATGAAAATTGTTGCAGTTGCTAAAGCCTTCCCCTCATTTTGATTTGAATGTGATGTGAATAATTTCAAATTAAAGTTGAAATCTGTACTTCAATTCTATCATTATCATTTCATTTCAGCGCACTGAACTCCTTTCAGCTTCTTTCAACACTAAGAACAGTTTGTCTTCCGTTGTTACAGTGGCTTGAAATTGAACAATGCGATAACCTGAAACTTGTTTTTATCTCACTAGGTGGGCCCAGCAGGGTCTCAGTTTGGTCTCCTGGCTTGCCTGTTTGTTGAGCTCTTTCAAGGTTGGCAGATCCTGGAGAAGCCATGGAAGGCCTTTTTTAAACTGTTGGGCATCGTTCTCTTCCTCTTCCTGTGTGGCCTGTTGCCGTGGATTGACAACATTGCCCACATCTTTGGTTTCCTGAGCGGCTTGTTGCTGTCCTTCGCCTTTTTGCCCTACATTACCTTTGGAACTTTTGACATGTACCGGAAACGCATCCTCATTGTTGTCTCATTGCTGGCCTACATCGGACTGTTCTCCTCGCTCATTGTTTGGTTTTATATTTACCCGATAAACTGGCATTGGCTGGAGCATCTCACCTGCCTGCCCTTCACAAATAAGTTCTGTGAAAAGTACGACATAGACCATAACATCAACGATGTAGTGCATTAATCAATATCCTGATGTTGTCCATTATGGCCACAGTGTCTGTGCTTTTGATGCACTAATGTCTAGCCAATGACCAGGTCAGAGGTTTCTGGGTCAAATGACCTTTCCAAGAACATAATGATGTTTTTTTATTTTCCTGTCAGAGGACCTGGTCAAAGTCCAGAGTGAATAGGACTGGATTAGTCTCCCTTCATCAACTTCTAATTTGCTTTCCTCAGTAAAACTTTACTCAACCTTTTTAATCCTTGGTCAGGTCTGGCACTACCTAACATGTTAATTCACTAAGGGGCTTGGAGATCCTTAGTATTAGAGGACTGAAAAGATATTCAGAATGTCAAACTCGACAAAGCTGGTTGGATCTAAAGGAAAAGCTCTATATATCATCAGTCTAAAGAAGCCAAATGAGAGAAGAAGACATGGGCCTCTTTGACCTAAAATCACATTCCCTTTTAACTCTGCTCATGGCAACAGCTGAGATGAAGGAAGACTGAGGCCATACATCAGGTCTCTTGTCACACAGTGAATAGTGCTACATCAAATGCCTCCTACCAGCAGTCCTTGTTTTCAGCAACACGGGGTTTAACACTACAAAGACTGTCACTCAGCCTCTCTGTTTTAACGATCACAAAATTCTCATAGTTCAAATTGTTTTATCTTTTTTTTTTTTTTTTTTTTTTTTACATAGGTACTTATGGCATGTCAATAATAAAGTATTAACTGTGCAGCAGGAATAAAAAGTGTATCAGTGGTCGACTAAGGCAAGATTTCTATCAAAAACCACTAGTTGCCTTAAATGGTCTATGTCATTTTATAAAGATGTCCTAGTGTACTTTTGCATACAGCTTGTGGTCAAGTGACTTATTGATGAGGATCACATTTCTAAGTTTAACCTACCAAAGCAATGTCACATGCTGCTAATATATGCATGTTGTCTTTCACAATCATTTTCTGTATGTCACTGCCACAAAAAGTTCTCCACCAAACTGATAATGGCTGTATTTGATCATGGTGTCCAATAACAGTGGTGCCTATACCATTTTTATGATACTTACAGGCCTGAAAATAAATGCTTCGGTAATATTATTATATTTAGTAGAAATATAAGAAGTAAATAATGTAATTATGGTATAATAATAATAATAATAATAATAAGAAGAAGAAGTATTTATTCCAGGAGCAATCATCTAAACAGGCTTTTTAGTTACATCAAAGCAAGTTATTGTACTGTATTTCTTGACTTTGTGTCAGAATCACAAGATGTTTGTTTCACCTGAGCCTTACTGTGTTTGTGAAATATTGTGATGAAAAATGCAACTTTGTTTTGAACCTTTTTTAACTTAATTGTAATGTTGCTACAAACAGGAACTTCTCAAACTGTTCCATTTTATATATATATATATATATATACACACACACACACACACACACACACACACACACACACACACTCAGACTTTCTTTGTCCCCTATGTCTTTTTTGTATATTTTTGGTGGGTGGTTACAATAGGTGGTTGTTGTTGTGGCTCCCTGGCAATGTGACAAGTATAACACTACGCTTTCAGTCGTCTTTGACTCCCTAGGTGAAACATTTCCCATGTTCAGGGGTTTAAATGTTATTTTGCTGTCAAGGACTCTGGCTTGTGTTGACCCCAGCTGTTAAGAAAGCCACAGCCACTGACTGTTGTGTGGAAGATTATGTGACTTACTAAATGAGATTATGTGAGTTAGTCTTTAGGTGTGACTCATTGATCACCTGCTGTTTCAGAAAACACAACTTATTAAACTTATGTCAGGTGGTGAAAATGATACAACCAGTTTCAAAGGTGGTGTGTTTCGGCAGTAAGGATTTCGAGCCATAGGACTTTACAGCAAGTAGGAAAATAAGACCATTGCATCGATCGCTTCTTGGGAAAACCTTTTTCTGTGCCTTTTGACATGTAAGTGTGTGAATGTTTGATCTGACCCACAACAGCCCACATCAGTCATGATAATACACAGCAGCTGAGCTACTGTGTCTGCAAGGGGACCAAATCATTTCAGCCTTTTTCTATTTAATGGAGTTGAAAGGGAACTTTTTAAATTAATTCTAGGCCACAGTTAAGTTACTGTTTTGTTTTGCTTCTGTTTTACATGTGAAAATCTATGTGCTAAGGCAACCATGTTAAAATAAATGTCACTCTAGGAGTAATGAGCTATGTGTGTTTATATGTCAGTAACAAAACACAGTTTTTAACTCAAGAGCTCATTTGGTCTGTCAAACAATGATGGAAATTTGGAAATCAACAACCCCATTACCAGTGCAAACTCCATCTGCTAATGAATAACATGTAATTAGACTGAAAGCTCCATGATGGCCACTAAATTTGATAAACTCCAGCTGGCCCAGAACTCTGCTGCCCGTATCAGAACCAAAACCCTCTCAAGTTTTAAACCGCTCAGCTCTCCACCTCTGGAACTCTCTGGTTCTCTGCCCATCTTCAAGTCCAAACTCAAAATTCACCTGTTTAAGATTGCTCACACTGATTTCTACTTTATTTATTGTTGTTTTTATTCATTGTACAGTGTCATTGAGTGCCTTGAAAGGTGCTTAAAAACAACATTTATTATTATTATTATAAGTTTAGCTTGGAGATGGATATGTAATAGCTACTTTATTGCTAATGTATTGTAAATGAAGAGTTGTAAAAGCAGATATGATAGAAAAAATATCTTTATTTTTAGAGCAACACATTATAAAAAAAAAATGTCTTGATTCAAGACTTTTGGAGGCAAAGCTGGTGACTGACAACAAGAAAGGAGGTGAGAGGCAAGGAGATATTAAATACACCTATATGTGAAATTTCTGCTGCTGATTGCATTGCGAATAATTTTACACACAATACTCTGCAACAATATGCCATGTAGTCTGCAAACTACATGGCATATTGTTTACTCTTACAGACATGTTGACAGTGCTGCCATAAACCTTTCTCACAGATGCTGACAAAGGCAGACATTTCTCACTCCAGTCAGTATATTTGCTCACTGATCTGCTGATCTCAGTCAGATGATTTGCTTCCATGGTTCATGACGGGTAACAGGTTACTTATTGTATGATTGTGTTGTGATTGTACTAAAATTTTTACACTTCACTGCACTCACTTCACACATTAATATTAATTCATTCATATTTTTTACTTTGTTTTATTTGTTTGACTGGTTAAATAAGTATAAAAAGAGGGAAAGAAGGAAACAAGGCAGCTGCAATCTATTAAATATGATAAATGTCCAGCACTTATCATGAAGAAAATACAAATTTGAAATTAGGGTTATATTCTCTCAGTGCTTTGGTTTAACAATTAGGGTTTTTTTTATATTCTAGACACACTATAACGTTATTTCTTATTGTCATTGGCTTTTTCCAAACACAGCTGAGTTTTTTCAGCACTGAAAAGTCCGAACACACACCACACTATCTGCAGGACAAAGCTTATTCACAGTGGTGATCACAAACACAGCTCAGGCTGCTCATGAACAGCAGTGCTTCTCATCATTTTTCCAAAGGAGGTGGAACTGCACCATCACCCCATCCTACCCAAGTGATAACCGGGGAGAATCCACATGAAGTCCCTCAGTCCTCAACAACCACTGTTACGGCGCATAAAGGCATGGCCCCGGACCGGGTAGAACATCTCAATGAAAGTGAGGCACCCCACTGTGATTTCACTGGGCCCCTGCACTTTGAAACCCGATTTCAGGTAAAAAGGAATAAGGAAGTCTTCACACATCAGCACTGCACGGCGGACGTAGGGCAGACACCTTAGGTACTGCAGGTACCGCCACATCAGAATGGAGCCTTTGCCTTGCTGGCGGAAGGTCCGGTGGACAGCCAGGACGTGGATATGGACAGTGGTCCCATGAGGCTTATGGAGAGTCAGGGCATCCTGCAAACAAGGGAACCGCAGAGATCAGGTAAATGCTTGTGAAAAGTGAAAAGAAAACTTAAATGATGCATTTTAACTAGAAACGACCTTAAAACTAAAAGGATAAAGGCTGAACAAGCCAGCACTTCTTCCATGTTTCTCACTGATATCTAATCAGCAAGTGTTTTACTTTAACTGGAATATATACAACAAGTTCCATTACAACTAACAGTATTCCATTCAAATTCAAACTAAAGTAAAACATCTGAACTAACCTCGAGAAATTGTATTTAATGTTGTGTAGCTTAACAGACATTGCCAGTTTAATTTACACTAGATATTACCAATTACCAATAAAGATGCATTAACATGAAACAGAAGCCCATTAAAGAAGATGGCTGGGGTTCAGATAATTTGAGTACAGTCTATATTAATATAAGTACAGCTGCCACCATATTCTTCTTCTCATATGATAAAAGCTGCGTATCCAGTCAAGTAAATTTTTCTTTACTTGACTGGATACACACAGGGATTGTTGTGATTCAGATTAACTACAAGGTAGATCATCAAACTTTACATCACACTTGAATAATTTCTGTTACACAAAAGTTCTACATGATCGCTTAGTATGCTTGAAGTTTACTGTCAACAAAAAGAATATTTGAATACGTTTTTAAGGTCTGTGTGACGTTCATCCTCACAGACTTGATTTGCATGGACCTTCTACCATAAATGCACTTGAATCTGCTCTGTTAATCTCCTTTGAGCCCTGTTTTGCATTTTCCTCGCCAGTCAGCCTGAGGTAAATCACCACCCATGTGTCCACTGCTTGGTCTTACCATGGTAAGCCTCTCATGGTCCCAAAGTGAGCCAATGATGAAAGCCACCAGACGTCCTTCTTCAAACCAGCCAAGAGACAGCTCGGGACACAAGGTGAGGAAGTGACGCACCTCGTCCAGGTGGAGAGGACACTCACCGGACACTGAGATGAAGGCTGTGTAGAAAAGCAGGATGGAGAAGAGAGTCAGTATGATCACTACCACCACTTACCCCGCGGTCTGAAAGTGAGTGGGTGTTTTCACATAAATACAGCCAAGATTTCCATTGAAACTAAAGGCAAATGAGCTCTATTTTGCAGATGAGAGTTAAATAGCAATCTTTTGCATAAATGCGTAAATGTGAAGAAGTGGTCCCTAAAAAAGGCAGCTATTTTCTTTAAATGTCAGTTGCGTTCATGTAAATATAGAATGAATCCTCCCCTTACTATAACTTATTTTCTTTTAAATTTAAATGTAATGCTTAATTTCTACTGTGAAACAAAGCATCCTGTGCAGGTTACACCTACCCGCAGGTGGCTTCTTACGCATGCCACACCAAGTGATGTGAATAACTAGTCAAATTCTAGTTCTAATAGTCTGCTTACCCTCCCTCTCGATCTCAAACACGCTCATGGCGTCCTCCGGGCTCAGAGAGCGGAACTCGCTGGCCGGCAGTGTGTGGCGGCGACCCCGCGGCCCCGGGGAGCTCATGTGGACGGGCCTCATGAACGGCACTGCGCTCACCACCGACATGCTCTTATTTATCTCCCGACGCAATATAAAAGAAAAAAGTTCGTTTATTTGGCTGCGATATCACTCTCTTTAACTTTTTTCTTTTTTTTTCAGGACTAGCGTCTGACCGGCGCGCAGCAACTGCGTGCGTAAAGACTGACCGTGGAGCGGTACACGGCCAGTATTTAAAGCCTGCGAGCTCCGAGGAGGTTGGCTGTAATCCCGGTGTGAGCTGGATGACCAAACCCTCCGCTCCCCGTGAGCAAGTTGGGATACAATAAACATATTTAGTTGGGGTCAGGAGGGGTGAGGTTTTGTTAAGAATTATCCTCGTCATGCCACCATTAGACCTGCAGCAGATTTGGATTTTCCTCATCACGTGTTGAAGTTCCCAACTCCCCATATTAACAAGTTAATACTCCAAATAAGTTCAGGTATAAGATAAATAAAGTGACCTCCTCGGTTAATAGGGTTGCCCGTGGTCCTGCTGAGATATTCTGAGTGGATGCATACCTGGTCCTCTCTGCTGCTGTTTATCTGGACCATTTGAAAGACTCACTTTACCACTCTTCATGTGAGTCCTCGGAAGGAGACTTTCCACTGTTCCCGTAAATCCAGTTAACGATTTTCCCACGATTTATTTTTCAGATATGTAAGAGGATTGCAGGATGTGTGGGAGATTGCTTGTCACGTCTTCAGCCTAGATATTTCAGGATTGTCAAATGGATAGCTGCTGACTATATTCAAACTGTTTTTCCCCAGAACCTAACCAGATTTTATGGTCTGATAAATGGTCCAATATATATATATATATATATATATATATATATATATATATATATATATATATATATATATATATATATATATATATATATATATATATTGATTGATTTTTTTTTTAATCTCTGCATTTCACTCCTGATCCAGTTAACACAAACTGACACCAGGAGCAGGTGAACTTCTTGTCACTCCTGGTCACAAGACTTGAAATAATCCAGCTAAACACAGAGCTTAAATCGTGCAAAGCTTCTCTGGACTCACACTTTTATGTTTCTTAATAATGGAAAATTTCTATTTAACCTAAGAATAAGGATATGTGCTTATCCCAAAACATTACTAGTATTTTTTAGGTCAGGGACTCCGTTAAATTGAACCTATTGCCTTGAAAATTGTAAATCCATATAGTATTTTCAAAAAACTGTACAAGCACAGATTTTAAGCACAAATAATAAATATGAAAAAAATATGACTGTGGCTGTGTCTCGTTGTGTAACCAAAATCCTGTGGGTGGTTTACCCACAGGCAAAGTAGCCTATAAACTAACTGATCAATTTCATCTCTCATGCTTTTGTTTTTCAAACGGATTGCAATTTAAAAAGCAATTTTCAATTGCAATTTAAAAAGCAATATCTAATGAAAAACTATCAGTGCATTCTAATGAAATTCATTAGAAATTCATTAGAATGCATTAGAAAGTCATATAAAGTGTACCGAAACTTTTTCCAAAACCCAGAATATGTGCTTGGCGTGATTAAAACAATATGCCATTTATCTTGGTATACAAGCTATTTCTCCAAAACCTACAGTTAATCATACAAATATTTTAAATATCCCAATATCAACTCTGCCTGTGCCCAGTGTTGGGATATCTGATTTTATGTTTCTCACACACTGATTTTATGACACTCACATTAACAAAGTAACAACTGCCCAATGTAATGAGGGTAGAATACATAGACATGATTGAAAAACATCTTTTATGAAATATCCATAGTACATTTAAACCCATATCATGTAACTGTGGCATTCTAATTACTGACTGAATGCAGAAGATACACTGGGATTGTAAGGATTGTGGTTTGTGTCTGTTCTTCTTTTTGCACAAAAACAGGGGCTACTAACGGCCGCCAGGAGCTTATCGCGAAAGTGGAGCCAGATATCACGAGGAGTACATAGTCCGGTCCAGAGCTCTGTAAACGATCTCTTTTTCTATAGTCTATTTTGCTGTCGGATTATATAATAAAACCTGTGATAAGAGACATTTACATTTCTATGATAACTTGAATAATGACATATAGAATACAGCTTTTCTATTATTGATTCAATCATTGCATTACAAGAAAGTTTCCTATCTAATTTTCCCATCAGAAAATGTAGCCTTCAGTTCAGCGATTCGACAATTTCTACACACACACACCTGCTGAGTTTATTGTATTTATGGATAAAAGCACGGACCCAGACTCACTTTAGTCCTCAGGTATGATCATGGCCATGATTCAAAACAAAACTTCACAAAGCTTTTCTCTGTGTTACCTAAATGAGTCAAAAACGTGTTTTGTCCGCAGATTTGCATGGTTTCCTGTACACCTGTCCAATGGGCGCCTGGACAGTCTGGTTCACGCTGCCGCCCGGCGGTGACGGGGCGTACTACGTGATGACGTCCTCGCTGCGCTGGTTACGTACGGCGTCGCGGCTGGTGCTGCAGCGCCGTCGCTACGTAAACACGTGCACTTCGCTGCTTCCAGGTTCCAGTTTTTTCATTCCTCCGTCATCCTCGCGCCCCAGCATCACTCCCTGACAACAGCAGCGATGGCGGAGCCCGTAGCATCGGATGCGGGAGCATCCCCGAGCCCGGGCCTCTCTCCCGCGGCCAGCCCGAGCTCGGAGCCCCCATCCATGGTCCTGTCTCCCACGGCGGACGGCTCCCAGCGACTGCTTTTCTCTCACGACCTGGTCTCGGGCCGGTATCGCGGCTCAGTCCGGTTTGGCCTCGTACGGATGATCCATGGCGAGGAGGATTTTAACTCAGACTCCGACCTAGACGATGGTGGAGGGAGACGCGGCGGCGGCGGCGGTGGTGGAAGCGGCGGTGGAGCAGGAGGAGGAGGAGGAGGACGAGCACAGGGGGGTTCGGACACCGAAAGCGCAGCCGACTCCCCGAGTCGGCCTCTGGGTAGAGGGTTTGTCCGCGTCCAGTGGTACCCTGAAGGAGGGAAGCAGGACATCAGGGAAACAAAGGTACCACACCGCAGCAAACGTGTGAGCTGTTTACACTGAGCATGATGATGGGGCTGCTCTGGTCTCACTGCCGGGGCCGGTTTTTGAGGTGGTGGGTCAATCTGCTAACCCCTGGGGGATCAGGTTCACCTAATCCGCCTGCTTTGAAACCTTCAACCCAGCTCGCTAACTGGTTAGCATCCAGGCACGCATGCTAACTAGCCGTTTAGCTCCTAGCCTCATGTCACTCAGCTGGGGCTGCCGAGCTAATCAGACCCGACCCGTCGGACTGCCTCCGGCCGGTAGCCCTTTAACCCGGGGCGGCTGCAAGTCCCTGCTACAAACTTTACACATTTAGGTTAGCTCATCTTTGACTCAGTCAACTTCCCAGGCTGGGTGCGACTTGGCCTGTGACCAAAACTCTGTGTGTCAGTTTAAGTTTATTTCCATAACATCTCATATACACCTGCATCCCCATTTCAAACCAGACTGCTCAGTCGCCATTGTGACAAGGCGAGGATATCCTCATCTGATTCGGGCTTTACAGTAATTTCTGAAGAAGTAAACACTGTTTAACATTTATTTACTTGTTCCATTTTTGATGAGAACTTGCTTCTCTTTCTCTTATAGATCAAGGCCAGAATATATTTGGAAATTGAGATGTTGTTTAGGTGAAAGAAAATATATGAATATCGATGTTTAGTTTCTGGACTCTCACCCAATGCCATTAAATAATTTCTAACAATGATTAGTCCTGATTGAACCTTGGAAATCTGTTTCATCATTCAAATGTGAAAATAAATAACCAAATCCTGGAGTGGCACCTACAAATTAACCTGTTTGTGCAGTAACAGTCTGAAACCTGGACATATTCATGTAATTATCATGTAAACTTAACAAAACAAGCAAATATTTACAAACCTATATAATTTAATAACTTCTTCAGGCCATATGTAGCACCTCATGTTGGTCAACCCCATAATTTTAAAGACGACTATAAAACAAGGCACAAATATTTACAATGTTGAAATGAAATATGAAAATTGTGTCGTAATTTCCAGGTAATTTTTGGCAAAGACCAAGTTCTTTCATGGCTGTTCCCTTACTCACACAGTTTCCTTCATTTAGTTTTTCTCTCTACAGTCAAATAATATGTTACTGTAAGTCATGAATAAAATGTGAGACGTGCTGACATCCATACTGTCCAGCACTTCTCTAGATTTCTCTTGGGCTTTGTTGGAAAGGGTCACAGAGTGTAGAGGGGGACTGCTCTAGAACAAGCTCATACAAGTTGATTTTTAGAGACACTGGATGGGACTAGAAGACGCCTATATTAGCAGCCTATTTTGTCTTTCTTTGTCCTCTTGGCTCATTGAGTAAAATTCTGGCCGCAGCATCACTGAACCTTTGTCCCAACAAAGACTCTTCAACAACGATGGCAATGTTTACACACCACACAGACTGTTATTGCTGTGTCATCACTAGTTTGTGTCCCCAAAGGATCTAGTGTTTGCCAGTGTGTATGCCTGTGAAGTTCACTCTGGAGTGGCGTTTGTGTAGTTTAGCTGTGCTGTATAAGTGCATACAACAGTGTGATTTATTTTTGTCCATCTGCCTACACAACATGTCCTGTCTCATTAGACGTTGTCTTGGTTGTATATATCCTGAGAGCATGGTGGAGATTCTGATCAATAATTCATAATTACTTCCTGCACTAAGCAAAGTTGCACATCTGCAAGATGATTTTCCCACAAAAATTTGGGTTGTATTTATTATGCAGGCGGTGTCACGGTTAAAATGTTTCTTTCCTCAGGAGTAATAAGTGGAGAGAAAGCTGAGACTTAAAATCTCACTTGTCAGGACTCCTCTTGGGATTAATAAAACCAGTTTTACAATTTCTATAGAAAAAATTTTAATTTTGTTATGAGTGAGACAGCAGTTCTTAGGCAGACGTTTTAAATAATCCAAGATGGTCAGTCAAATTAATTCACAGTGTTAATTGTTTCTTTGGCACTTTGCTTGAAAGCTGAGTTTGCTTTATGTCAGTCTTCATCGTCTTTATGCTGGAAAGAGGAAGTGGCAGTAGAGGGATTCATGGACATACATATTCAACATTGACTAACCAATCTATTAATTATTATTATTATTATTTTTTTTTTTTTTTTGGTGAGCTAATGTAAAGGCTCTGTGACCAAATGTGGCTGATTAGCAAAATTTTTCTGCATCATGGAGGCATCAGCAATATAAAATCAACGATGCTCTAAACAAAAATGTTACTAAAGGCGACTTTTGTCTAAGTTCATCTTATTTTTACAGCTTGGAAAGGAAAATAACTGCTATACTATTATTTCTGTACATTTTGAGTGGTCAAACCGATGCACACAAACACAACAGATAATGCTGTGCATCGTTTTAGAAAGCACTCTGCTTTCAGTGCATTGGCTGTTTTGTTGTAAATTAACCACACGCATCATGTTTACACAATTACATTTACGAAACAAAGTCTAATTTAGCAGAGATGGCTGTTGTAGCTTTGTGTGGGAAACAGTAAATCTTTGTTTCACACACTCAGAACAATTTGCATCACCAACCTCTAAAGTGGGAGAGTTGGACCAGTAGCTCCCATATGGTAACATGTCTGCCTTTCACTACTGCACTCTAACACTATCACATAATTTTTTTTTTTTTCATGTTTTGAAACATGGAGGAGGGATGGAGCTTAGATCTGCATTTCAGTGCAGGTTTGAACATGGACCCCTCGCATGCACTGCTTGCTCTTCCACTGTTGGTTTGTAGTGAATCAGGAGCATGGCTGTTTCTGTTACCTAAAGCATCTGAACAGCAGTCATATACAGTATCCTCAGTCTGTTGTACTTAAAGTATTATTAGTATTAAAGTATTATCAGCACATCCTCAACACATCTAAACCTTCTGTGAGCTTTCAATAAGACAGTAATAGAGACTTCATCTTCCAAGGGCAAGGAGAAGGACGCTGTGTTTGTGTTGTCTTTGATTGTGGAACAAGATGATTAGTTTCCTCCCTGATCTGAACCACTTTAAAGCACAAAATGTTGTTAATGGCCCCACACTGACCACAATTTCTACCTTGCACTAGTAAGAACTAGATAAGATGTTCTTTAAATAACCACTGTGTGTCGTAAATTAAACATCAGATGATTAGGCTAATGTGACATTTTCTTTTTAATTATTTTTGGGGTCATTTTTAGCCTCTCCCCTCTCGTGGAGGAAGCAGAGAGAGAGACGGGAAGTCCCTTTGTCCATCTGGTTGGGAATTGAACTGAAGACCTCCTGCTCTGGGCTCAGTCTACTTATGTTAGTGCTCTAACTTTTGTCACAGGATTTTTTATATATTCTGTGTTATAATGCTTTGGCTGAAACAGCAAATGGTTGAATTTTTTTTTTTTTTTTTTTTTTTTTTTTAAAAACCCTCTGCTGTTCTCTTGGCTGGCCAAAGGCAGCCAAGAGAACAAGCAGCCTCTGCCTACCTCAGCTTCCCGTTGCTGCAACACAACCTTGAAATTTCCATCAAAGCACAGAAGTACATTGCAGCAGGTGGTTATCAGTGGCAGGTATTAAGGGAGCAGCATATCTTTTCTAAGCTGGGGTTTTATCAGTCACTGATTAACTGAAATAGTCCTGAACATGCAACTGAGAACTTAATAGATATTGTTGGGGGAACTCCTGCTATGCATCAGTTGTCTGCTAGGCTGTTATGGAGGGTGTCAAGGCAGAGTGGTGGAGGGGAGCTGTGAGGGCCTGGTCATGCAGCTCTGTGACTGGTGGGGTGGAGCAGGTCAAAGGGGAGGAGCAGGAGACTGGTGTGTTAACAATGACAATAGGGAGGCTAAAGCAGGATGCAGCCGCTGACCATCCTGCAGAGGGGGAAATATGGGGAATAGGACGAGGACATGAAGAAAATGGGCAGTGTGAAAGTACTGAGTAGGTAGGAGTACCTGATATCAGAACCATTGGGAAAAATTAAAATGAATTGAAACAAAATAATTTGACAGCAAAGGAGGTAATGTTTCGAGCAGGCCAGATGGCTGTTATGATAATGTACAGACTTTCAGTCCTTGAGCTGCTAAGGTTCCATCTTCTGCTCCCATTTCATTTTAAATTTAGGCCCCCTGTTGTTTTGCTGCTCTCTCTTGTTACAGTGTCCTCATGTTTGCAGTCCTAAAGATATATTTTGCTGAATAGTGTCACGGTCAGACTGATTTGATTTGTGTTTAATAAATTCCACTTGGCTGCCTGCAGATTTTCGGCCACTTTGTCAGTTTGGGGGGAAAAACAAGATTAGGTCAAAGCCTAGAATACTGCTGGACTGCATCTATTTAAATTCTGCCTGGTGTCTGGTTTCAGCCCTTCATCTGTTTGTCTCTCCTGTTTTCTGTGCTCACAGATGCAGCAATATTATACAGTTTTTCCAATAATGCTGCACTCATTCTTCTATTATCAAACAAAGGAGAGGTATCAATTTAGGTCCATTTAGACCATACGTTGAATTTCTAGTCATGTCAAAGCTGATAGGCTTTGGGAACAGGTAAAGCCCTGCTTTTATAAAGGCACAATCACCAAACATTGGAGCTAAATACCAAGACAATGCTGTGATTCAGTCAGAGAGAAAGTTATAAATATTAAATATACAGAATATTTGGATGTTGTCCTATTTAAATATAACCAAACCTTGTCTCTTTAATGTGGCTCAACAGAAACGACTTGTTGGCATAGTGAGTGAACACGAAAGGCTTAGTTCCTTTTATGGTCCATGGATCATCCAATGGAGCTTTAGTCACCAACCTTTTCACACTGCAATTCCTCTAATGCTTCCCTGGATAATGGACACATTGCAGTTCAATGTTACTTGAAATGCAGTAATTGTTACCAATATTACCAGCTGCTGTGGCTCCCTCTATATGTTGGTTCAAGCACCTTGGTACAAGAAGTATGACATCTAAGGCAGGACAGAAGGCAAGAGGCAAAACAAACCCAGAGCCCTTTGTGTTCTCAGTGCAAAGGTTTAGAAAACTAGAAAGTCTTTTGAAAGCACACATTGAGCAGTGACCTCAGCTGACTGAGCTCTGTCAAAATATTTGCAGCAATTAATTTTGGAAGAGCATCAGTCCGACTCCAATGATGAATTGTCCAGTGATGAATTGTGAGCTCTCAGTCAGTCAGTGACTTTTGTGAGTCCCCACTATTGTGGGGCAGTCAGAAAAGTTCAAATTTTCGTTACCTATTTTACATTGTTCAGTTACAGCTGATAGGGAGAGTTGTTTTGTTTTTTTTTTTTTTTTTTGTTTGAAATAAAAACCATTGATGGTTTATGAAGTGAGCAGGAGACTCCTGGGTTTTACTGCCTTTATTGTTACCTTTTATTGTGCCAATAGTCTTTATTTAGGTTTTACAGACAGCACCTGCACAAGTCAGGATTTAAACACAACCACAGTGAAGGATGCGTTCTGTACAGCCCAATATAACACAATAAAAGGTGCAGTGCAGCATTCAGACAAAGAAACGACTGGATTTAAAGCAGCAGTCGTAGGTTGTTTTTAAGAGGGCGGATGGCAGAAGGTTTACATACATTGGTGTACCACTTCCCCACCCCCTGTCCTGTAACCTTAGCAGGGAAAGGCATGATGTCATACATAAGCCATCAGTCTCGTTGGCACCTGGTTGCATTTGCACTACAGATCAAATTGTTCTACATTTGCTGTGTCTGTAAACGTGAAAATGGCCTTTCAGCAGCTTGCATTGTCAAAAGGGCAGTTATCTGACTTTTCTCATACTGATAATATATGGAAAACTGTAAATTAAATACAAGCGGTATACGAAGGGTGAGAGTACCGCAGGTGCTTGATGCACTGAAAAGAAGGGTGCCTCCCATCTGTCATCCTGGTTGTATATATCCATCCAGCTACAGATTTCAGGCTAGATTACAGAATAGAAATACCGTTGTCTAATACCCTTGTTGACTGATGAATGACATTCAAGTCACTACCCCACTCAGATCTCTGCCAGCATCTTCAGATTATGATCACAGGAATGTTTTTCAATCGTGTTGGGCACTTGACTCTCCAAAAAAATTTTAGCTGCAAGCACTGGGAAGGCCATCATCTTAATGCGTAGATGCTTTTAAGACAAAAAGCCAAAATTAGTTTCAGTAGATCTGGTTGGAGGCAACGTGCCCCTACTGACCCACAGAGATGTCTTTTAAGATTATTATTTATTATATTAAGGACTGAACTAACCAAACTACACTCTGCAACACATAAGTCATATTTTCTCTCCCTGATCAAGTTACAATGTTTTGTTTTTTTTTTTAGCAGCAATCAGTATTGTGCAGTGACTGCAGCAGTTCTCCTGTAAGCAGATGAAAAAGTGATTGAATCTGTGATATCTGTTTTAGTCTTCGCTTGCCAATTAATGCAGTGTGTAAACCATTTTATCGGTCAGATTAAATCCAAATAACTATACTGATCCTGTGCGTGTTTGTATTATCCTTCCTCATTGCTCGTGGCATTTGATCAGAAATGATGATGCATTAAGGTGCTTTTGGCCTCTGAAATCAATGTAGTGCCTGACTCCGAGTCTCTGTTAGATATTTCAAACTGTAATTTCTGCTGCAAATCTGCAGCATTTCTGGCTTCAGACAGTCTCATAATTGTTGAAGTGCATCTTTCAGATCAGGAGTTGTCTGCAGGTGTTCAGCGTAGGCTGGCAGACGTTGGTGTAATCTGGGACATCAGTCTTTGTCATTGTTGGTTGTGGTTGCTACATGGTTCATCTGAAAAGAAGAATAACAGCTGCAGCGTTGCTTTGCAGTTGTTTGATAAAAATCTGAAAGGGTTGATGTCTTTGTTTTTAATGAATGCAATTCCCTAAAATGAGTTGCTGTTAATAGAAGTTCAGGAAACTAAGTGAATGATTAGTTATTTACCTCCTACTACGACTCTCTGACCTAGTCTGGATAGCCATTTATTCAAACAAAATAAGCAATGACTTTTTCTGTATTATAAATACTGAAGCAGATTTTGTTTGTTATTGACTTCACATTGTTTGTTTATCTGACTATGATGTCATGATTCAGTTCACATGCCTGGATTGACCCTTCATTCATCATTGTTTTGTTTAAGTGTACTGGCCCAGTTTTACATTTGAAATGTGAATTCAAGTAGAGCTACAAGTTTGCATATTGATTTAGTTTGCCCACTTTTTTTTTGGTGTATCCTCCTCTATCAAACGGCAAACTCTGTAGCCGCTATTTCATCTTCCTCTACTTCAGTTTCCTCTCAAGACATTGATGTCTCTGTCATCAGACAATGAGCCAGTGTGACAGAGGATATCACCCTGTAGTTAGGTGATGATCCTGCTCAGCAGGTGAAGGAAGCAGCATAATAAGAGAAAAGGAAATGCATTTCAGCCTGTTATCCTCTGAGGCTTTCACAGTGAAACTGACTTGTTGTCCAGGTGTGAATTGGTCAAATTGTTGAACCTGGTGTGCTCTCTGTCTCTGCAATAATACAATCCAAATTTTCCTCTCTCCCCTCCTCCATTACATTCCTCTCATATTCTTCATTTCTATTCTCCCTCTGTCCTGTATCATGTCCTGTCTCGATGAAGAGTCCTCAACCATTATTCTGTGTCCATATCCCTTCTAAAATGAATGCAATTGTAATTTTCTAAATTAGTTTTACATTTAAAAACCTCTTTTCCACTTCATTTATGTAACATAAAGGCATGTCCATGATGCGTTAGGTCATAAATTACTGACTATATAGTGTGTATATCAAATAATAGTCTGCTAAATAAATGATAAATGTCTGCTTGGCGTCTGTGTTACTGACGCACATCAGTCACATCATAGTCCTTCCCTGCTGATCACCTCCACACTTATTAGCACATGAAAGATGATGCCAGCAGCATGTATTTCCAGTAAATTTCCTATGTTTTCCTTCATCTTTTCCTCTCCCTAATATGCTCCTCCCTTAGCCCCTGTCTTCCATTTTTCTTGTTCTTTTGCTTCTCTCTGCTCCTTCCCTGTTTCCTCATCTTCCTCCTATGCTAGATCCAGTTTCCTTCATCCCTCCCTTTCTCAATCACCACTTTGTTGATCTCAAACCTTCTTTCTCCCTCTGTCCAGCTCATGTTAATGGATCTCATATGATCCATTAATTTCTATCTCTGGCTTGGTGCACGCGCACACACGCACACGCACGCACACACACACACACACACACACACACACACACACACACACACACACACTTTGAAGTGACTTGCCTCGCTGCTGGAGCCTGCACCCATCCTGCCATTCCTCTAGCTATCCCTTTTCTCTCTCTCTCCTCCTCTCTCTTACTCTTTCCTCCCTCTTTCCTCTGCAGTGTTGGCCCTGCCCAGTGGGGAGACTCTCTGCACTCTCAACCCCCTCTAACTTCCCCTCCTTACTCTGTCTCACTATCTGCTGTGTTTGCTGCACGCTTGTCTATTTCTGGCCCTTATATTTTCTTTGGTTCCTCACTCTCTTTCTCTCTCTCTCCTGGGATCTGTCTCGATCTCCCACATTTTGGGCTGCCTGCTGTCTCTTCTGTGCCTCGTTCACTGTTCATCTTCACTTTCCCCCATCACACCCTCTTTACCTCTCCCTGTGCCCTCCTCCCCATCACATTTCCTCCCCTCACTTTTTCCATCTATTTCTTCATCTTCATGATTGAATCTCTTGAGTATACTTCTCACCATCCTTTATTGCTTATTCTATTTATCCATCTTAAATTATCAGCCTTTTCACAACCCCATCTTTTCCTATTTGGCTTCAGATTCTGCTGGTTTATGTCCTTTCTTCTCGTCCTAATATGCAGCTCCCTTAGTCCTGTCCTCCTCTAATACTGTTTACTGTTAGTTCCCTAGTCCTTCCCCTGTGGTCTCCAAGTGTAAGAGGCATTGTGCTTGCTCCCTTTTTAATAGAGCTGTGCATTCTTCCTGTGCGTCCCAATCAATAGTCTTCAGTCAGACAGATCTGTCCTGGAGATGTGAAAAGAAGAAATGAGGGTGTGAGAACTGATTGATGATTCATTTGTTTATAGCCTCATCAAATATGCCTTGGTTAAGATTGTATTTATTTTTTTCAAGGAATTTAGGTAGCAGTGTATCAAAAAAGCTCTTCTTATTTTTGTTTACTCTTTGCTTAGTCATTGTCTGGTGTGATGACCTAACCCTCCGTTTTGTCTAGGATGTGCAGCAGCTCTTCTGACCAGAGATCAGGAGGTGAGCACTTTAACATGAACAAACAAATACATACATGTATGCCTGGCAGGTTTGTAAATCAGTATTGACATTGCTGGTCTGACTATAGCCATATTTTTTGTGTTTAGGGCACAGTTAATGGAGAGATGGACAACTGAGAAGTGAATCGGTTTAAAAATGTGACTCTCTAATGTGTATCTCTAAAGTGGGCCTACACAGGCTCTGTGGGATGGTGCTGCAGGATCTACTACCATAATAAGTTAGACTGGTCAGTTGCCTAACAGCTGTTTAACACTTTACAGTCATTACCTGTGTCGTTGTTGCAGTCATTTCAGCTAAACATCCCTTTTTGTTGTGCCTTGTTATGTATTATGAATAAGGCCTGAATAATATGTTTATCCTGCAACAAGTGATCCATAAAGCTTCTCATATGGTCTAACCCTAACCTTAAATATCTTCTCATTATTCTCACCACTATAAAGAAATCATTTTCAGTTTGCCAAATCTGTAGCTGTTTGCCAGGACCATGATTTGCCAGAGGAACAATGCTGAGATGAAGCGAGTACTGCTGCATGATGACTTCACCTTTGTTATCACTGATCGATATTTAATATTCAACAGCATCTGTGGGTGGACTTTCACTTATAAGACAAACATAGAGCACAGGGAACTGTGTGTTAGAGGATAGAAATGGAGGATGGGCACCACGAGTACATTACCACTGAATCCTTTCAGTCATTTTGGGATTAGACAGTTTGTTTAGTATAGAAATAGCACTGAAATCAGTATCAGGAACCCCAGTGTGGTAAACAAACCATTGGAGTGTAGAATAGGCGTGGCCCTGAGCTGCAGTCCTCTGCAGTGCCCCCCCCCCCCACACTCATATCGCACCTGAATAATGACTTGTGTTAATTAGGCCAGGAAGTCAAAGCAAATACTGTCATCTATCGATTCTTGTCAGCCTGACCGCTTCTGTGTTATCAGTTTGGATCAAGTCCCCAGGGTTGCCTTTGATCCCCACAAACTTGCACACATGTATGCACGTAAATCCATTCACACAAAGGGGCATGTCTTTCCTTTTTGTTGTGTGATGCCGTGCTCACCACCACCTCAATGCCTCTCTTGTCATTGTCATGAGCCATAGCAACAGTCTGGTGCTTTCGTGTAACCTAGCTGCCTAGATATTGGATCGTTTTGCAGCGTGAATTTGCATGAATGTGGTCAGTATCTGTCACTGAGGATGTAGGGAAAAATTAGGATTGTTTCTTGTTTTAATAAGTGCAGTGTAGTGTATGGAGGACATGTCTGTTTGAAACTAAAGCTTTCCTTGAATCCTTGGATCTATACAGTATGTGTTCTTGAGGAAACTGAATGTGTGTTGAAGTCACATGTAGAAACCACCCTGCCCTACCAGATGACAGCTATCTGCTTCCTATCTAGATTTTACAACATGACTTCCTTATGATATCAAGGCCTTTTATCACATTGGAGGTCACTTCATCATTCAGTTTTCTTTTGTTATAAACTGGGAGCTTTTTACCTTTTTTAGTTTTGTAGTTTTTATTTTATTTGAACGTCAGTGTTCTCCTTAAATTTTTTTGATATTACATCTTATTGAGAAACCTAAATACCATGGCATGTAGATGCTTCCACAGGTGCATCATTGGTTTGTTTAGTCAAGAGAGGCAGTCTCTTCTTCCAAACACTTGCATATTGTTGAAATTATGATGTCATGTAAATGACATAATCAGTCGCACTCACCATGCCACAAAAAAAAACAAAAAACAAATAGATGCTGACCGTTTTGGCTTCATATCTATAATACTATAACTATCTATAACTCTGCTTACCAGTTACTTCTACAGTTCTTCTGCAGCTCTTGACCAGCACAGTCACATTTTAGTTATATTTTATAAAGCTGGCAAAGGTCCTGTCATGGTCCTTGGTGGTCTAGGGCTGTACCAGCCCCTTTACTGTGTAGATGCCATTGATTGAAACACACTGTTTTAGAACTGGTGAGTGGCATTACTACCATAGTAGCGCAGTGCAGCCAATGCACTGAAAGAATATTAATGAAGTGAACTGTGTGTATAGTCATCTAAAAATGTTTTTTACTTCTGGGTTTCTCTCAGTGTAGAGGTGTAGATGAGGAAGAAGAGAGGATTGTTTGCCTGCGTACAAGCGAGTGTGTTTGTGAGAGAAAGGGTATGTGTAATTCCAGCTGTAGAGACATGAGGAGGAGACAGGCTGCTGTTTAATAGCTTACAAGGGAACATGGCGACCCATCGATCTCTTTCTCTCTCTCACTCACACACACACTCACTCTGTGCTTTTTCCTCTCCTAGAATTCAGTGGAGTAGAGTTACACTGAGACAAACTCTGCCAAGCACTGAGGACTATGAGTCTGTGTGTGTCTGACTTCGATGCTTTTGGGGATAAATTTCAAACTAAAGATCAGTTTCTTCCCCGTTGGAAGGAAATGCCATGTTTCCTCTTGTGGGGAAGAGCTGATTTGGTTTGCTGTAGTGATGAATTTTATGGTTGGGTTAGTACCAGTCGAATGTTAGGGTGCAGATCTCGACGGATGGTTATCTCCCCCTTGCTCTTAAAAAAAAAAACAAACAAACAAAAAAAAAAACAGAAAAATTTGTCCACTTTAAATTTCCCCTCAATGAAAACAAACAAAAAAAAAACACCAGTCTACAAAACCCCTGCTGCTAACAGGAAGGCACAGCACAGGGCAGTGAAAACCGCCCAGAAAATCACTCACAGCAGCCTTCCTTCTATGGAGGACACCTACTTCAGTAGCTGAAGGAGCAGTGCAGCCCGTAACGTTGGGGGCCTTACCCACTGGGTTCCATGGATTGTTTGACCCCCTCTCTTCAGGCAAGAGGGAGGGAGTGAAAATATCCTAAACTTGTAAATTTAAGTAAACAGGTGTAAATATTGTGGTTCTGACCAAAACACAGAAATAATACATGGCTTCACTTCATCAAATTGAATTCTTTATGCAAAGAAAAATGCAGTATGTGAAGTTGAGAGTTAAATTAAACAATGCACTGCTCACTACTGGAAGCAACTCCCAATGGCAATCAACTCAGCCAAAACGACTCCTTTAAGAGGAAGCTAAAAACAACTCATTTAAAAGTCAACTCATTTACTTTGAGGAGCTTCTGAACCCAGCTGACACAATACATTAAAACAGGCTATAATAATTTTAAAATAATTTCCATGTAAGTGGTGAGACCCAAACCTGTGCAAACCTATTGTCCAAAGGTCACCTGAAGCTGCTAAAAGTTGCCCTGAGCTGAGTGAGATGAGCAAGAGCATATCATTTCTTCATTCAAGCCCATATACATACAGTATATATACAGTGTTTCTATGTTCACACACAAGTGTTGTAACATCACTGTCTCTGTGTTGAAGCAACAATGAAAACTGAAAAAAGTTGAAATGCATCTTTTTATTGGTACTATACATTATCAAAAACCAACAAAATAAAGAAATAAAAGAGAGAACAAAAGGTACTCAAAATTTGCACAAAAAGCTACATTGTTAACCAGGGCAGTTGCACCTTGTGACTTCACATATAGCTGCAGTGGAAATATAATGTCCTTCCAACACAAGCCTCTTTCTGTCACATCAAAAGAAATGATGAGATGAAACAAAGGAAAACTCCACTGTTTATTCTTGTGTGTTTCCTTTATATCACCTTGTGGATCAGCACTGTGAATAATAGACTAGCAGAGAAGCTGTGAAAACTAAAGATCAGCAGCTACTTGTCCTGAATGAAAAAGGAATTCTCTTGGTGTTGGGTGTCTTTTAGAGCTGATATAACCCACAAAAGGTTCATCATAAAGGCACACCACTGCCTTTTTGTATATCAGCAGGGCATAGAACCATTCTCAGTTAGTTCCTGTTGCTGTGTTGACTCAATGACTTTGTGTGACATTTTGATGGGATATAAAATACAGCTTCAGGGACAAGCAGGGTCACTCTGCTAGTTTATACTATAGTTTGTGGAAATTGATCCAAACTCAGGGTATTGCTTGTGTTTATTTGTCATATGTCAAATCTATTATTAGTCATAGTGCTTCATATATTGCAGGTTCCCTTTCTTGTCCCTGAATGCCTTTAATTATTTTTCCTGACAGCACTTGTGCTCCAGGTTTTGGTTGAAAACCATGCTGTCAGATTTTGCCAGAGCGCAGAGTAATGCATCCAGCAAGATGCTGCTTTGGCCAGTTGGACATATGCGACACATTATCCTCTTGGGTGAGGTCATCCTCAACTGTTTACCTCCTGGTTGTTGTTAATGTTACTCTAACTGAATTTCCTGGGTTATGTTTCATTGACTGGTCTGTAGCTGTAATAACTGGAGCCTACTGTTATAGCCCTGTGTGGTTTTTCTTTTCAGGGCAGCTTTTGCTCTGAATGTTTGCCGACACAGTGTGACACAGCAAAACTTAGCTCACAGGAACATGGTTGCCCTCTGGGATCCTAGTTCATTCCAAGTTTAGCCCAAAAGTTGCAATCGTCTGCCCTTTGTCTCTCTCTGTCTGTCTCTGGCTTGTAGTTCTTGATCAATACACCCGCTTATTTGTTCAAAATGCAATTTTTGTATCCGTGTTGATTAAATCATTTGTTGAGGAAATGTTCAACATCATTCTGAACACATTCAGTGTTCATCATCCTGCTGGATTCTCAAACAAGAGGCTCAAGCTGGCCAGCTCAGCGAAATGTGTCTGTTTAGATGGCAAAACCTTTTAATCTGCTCTGAGGGGGCACTGAGGCTCTGCTGACTGTGCATGTTGCAGTCTTCATGGCTGTGAGCTGGGGCAGAACGAAGGTGTGACAAATCATATCATTTATATTGTCATGGTGTAAGTATAAATGGTTCATCACATGTTAATTGATATACACTGTTCTCCTCCGCAGGAAGGTTTATTACAAGAATATGATGATCCAGTTTCTGAGACAGTGGTTTCTGTCGGTCTGAGGAGCCTTAAAATGAGGTCATCCAGCTGTGTTAGGCACCAGTTTCTAAACTTTTTGCACTTTCTTTTACAGCTGAAACTTGAAGATCGATCAATTGTCATCAGAGACATTGTACGACGGAACAATTCAAATGTAAGGGAAGTCCTCAGTCTGCTTTTTTTGTTGTTTCTCGTTCCCTTTCCACTTTCCCTCTTTCATTTTGTCTTCTTAGTGCCATATCTTTTTCAATCAGCTCTCCCATTGTCAGTCATGTCACCTCTCACTGCTCTGTTCCATTTGCTGCATCGGACATGACTGGAATATGATTGCAGGTTGACACTAACAGAAGACTAAAAGGAGGTTTATTATGTTAATGTGGTGAAACAGCTCAATCTGAATATGAATGCAACATTAAACCTTGACAAGACTTTTATATTCAGTTGATTTTTTTTTTTTTTTTTGGTTCACAAGTCATCAAACCAGTGATCTTGTTGGACACCACCACAAGCATTTTGCAATTTTCTTTCTTTTTGGATACTGGATTGTAGATAATGTAGTGATAGAGATGGTGACATGCTGCTTTGTTGTATTACAGGACAACCAGTGTGGTATTGTGACCAACATTGACATTGAGTGTGCAGTGAAATTGGTGGGAACAAACTGTGTGTTGTATCCAGTTAACAGCAAAGAGCTGCAGCACATCTGGGTAAGAGAGGAAGTTTTTACTTTGTAGTAAATCTGTTACACTGTGCTTCAGTGGACATACATTTTTTACATACCAAGAAAATTTCCTGGAAATACAACAACCAAAAATTTGTAACAATGCTTTGTTGCAATGCTCTATTTAATGGGTTCCAGTTTTTCCAGCCAAATTACCAGAAACAATTGACACAATGCTAATATACTACATAAAAAAATTACGATATTTTGGGGACTAATGAAATAAGAGCAAGTTCTTGCTGTTAGAACTGTATTAAGTCCACCCGCATTACAACCAACCAACCATTAGAATTAATTTGTGCGGCTGATTGGAGATTTGTTTTTACAGTCAGTCATGCAGATGATTGTTTTGTGTTTCAGTAGGGTTAGTTTTGCAGATTAATTTAATATATATATTTTTTTAAATAATTCAATTAACTCCAGTAACTTTGACATACTTTGAAAACATACTGATCATGGTATCTTGGTGGTAGAATGGTAGAATAAGATTGTGTGATTGTGTTTTTCAGTCATTTATGTACGGCGACTACATTGCCTATGATTTCTGGCTTGGGAAGGTGTACGACCTGACTAATCACATCATCCTGAAGCTCTCCAATGGAGCCAGGTAAACCATGTGCCTGCACGCTGGCAGGCATTCATCAGTGCCAACTCCAGTGAATGTCGACTGACTGTCTCTCTGTTCTCCTCCCTTCAGGTGCTCCATGAGTGTGGAAGATGGTGCCAAGCTTTACGATGTCTGTCCGCATGTCAGTGATTCGGTACGTAGCTGTGAGCTCTCATCTGTCACTTCAGTGGATCTTTTTCTTCTGCTGCAACTTGAACATTTCCGCTGCCGATCAGGGACAGATAACATTTGAGAAAAGCAGTGAAATGGAATTACTTGTTCTGGTTGTAGTTTATAGATTGTGGAGTATTGAATATGAAACATAAACGTGTTAAAAGTGGCATTTCATAATTGTTTTGCTGTATTATTTTTCAGGGTCTATTTTTCGATGAGGCCTATGGTTTCTACCCAGGGCAGGTCCTGATTGGTCCAGCCAAAGTCTTCTCAAATGTACAGTGGCTGTCAGGTGTCAAACCTGTCCTCAGCAGGAAATGCAAGTTCAGGGTGGTGGTAGAGGAGGTAAGACAACAGTGATGATGATGATGATGATGATAGCAATAATGGTCATTTCCTCTCTGCATTACACATCTGCCTTCTCATTATGGCACCAGATCACTACATTGATGACATGATGGTGGTATAAATTCACACGAACTAACTGTAGAGGTTTTTTTTCATTTTAGCTCTGCATGAGTCTGGGTCACTGTAATCTTCACCATCAGGCCTAGTTCTCTTTTGGAGAAGGGAAACATAGAATGGGAAATTCTTAAAATAACACTTCACAATGTATGTTAAATTGTGGTAATAGCTTCTGCGGTGTCGTTTTGTTTTCTTCAGGTGAAGGTTGTTGAACTGAAGGTGACGTGGATCACAAAGAGCTACTCCCCAAAAGGCTCTGACAGTGTCTATCCACCTGCCTCCACCATCACACAGGAAAATCTCTGCAGGTCAGTAGAAATATCAAGCCTTTTCTTCATACACACATTTAAGTATTCCTTCTGGTAGTCACTGTAGTTGATTGATGAAAAAAAAAAAAAAACTTTCTTGTAGCTTTAATAACTGAAATAAATTAGTAAATGCAACAAATTTGGTTCTTTTCCAAGATATCAGATTTTGGTTAATCTATATCAAGGAATTGTAAAAAAAAAACAAAAAACAAAACAAACTTCTTTTGCATTTTGTTGCCCATGGTGTGATGCTTTTCTCCTGATTGTGTTTAGGGTGAGACGTCTGGGCTACTATGACCACACCCAGAGGCAGCTGGGAGAGAGGGCCCTGTATGTGTTTCCTGCTAAGGGAGATGCCACACGGATTACCTGTGAAGGACCTGACGGTGCAGCTGTCCTGCCAGAAGATCCCGTGGCCAGAAAGGTGTGAATAAGGCGTGTTTATAGATAGATTTATGTTTTTATAAATGACATACTTGTTACGTTCTGTAAAAATTGAGCCTATTGCACACGTTAACATTTCACATTGTTGGCTTTATGCAAAAAGTTATTAAACAGTAGATGTTTATTATACTAAGCAAGTCACCCATGAATGCCTTTCCCCCTTCTCATTACAGACTCTCAGCACCCAAAGCATTTTCTGATCCTCTTCAAGCTGTGACTCTGTGTGTTTATTTCCTATAGTTAAAAAGGATGTTCAAGAAGGAATTGGGGAAAAAGATGGAGAACGCTGACACACAAGGTATCAAATGCCGAGCAAAAAAGCAGAAGAGAATACAGTACACGCTTCAAATAATTATCAGACATCTTTGTACTGTGTCTTTGTGTCTCAGAAATGCCCCAACATTTAAGGAGTTGCTGAACAAGTTTGAATGTGTGAATCTGCCTGGTCCAATGAGTTGGTCAAGCCTTTGTGAATGCTGCTGCACTAGTTATCACAATATATCATTGGCCATGCACGTGGTCAGAGCCTTTATTATCTCATTACGTCACTGAGACATAAATGGAATCAAGTGCAGATGAACTGGAGTTAAATGAACATTGAATGTTAAGCTATGAGCATTAAGAAGCTTAAAATGTACAGCACAGAGGAAACTGGGCATCGTGCTGAAGGGCATGTTAGATACCACATTTAGAAGAATGTGGCATCTAACATGAATAGAATTCAGAATAGAGGACGTCTGTCTCTCAAAAGTTGAATGTGAAAGCAGTTTCATCTTCAAGCTGCTGCATGAATGTTAGTAAAATCTGTTAAAACCATGCTGGTACATACTTTTGTGTTTTTGACCCTCAACAGGAGAACACAAGTCAGAGCAGACCGACTCATCTCATTCGAACAACAATGGCCCTGTTGTTCCCTCCCAGAACCCATCAGACCCTCAGAACACCAACGACACCTCAGCTGAACACGGGGAGCAGGATGCTGATGATGAGGCTGCAGAGGACACTGATGACACCAGGTTCGTTGTTTGTTTGTATGATGATTGATGTGAGACTGTGGAAATGAGCGAGGCACTTTACGAACGACCAGAGTCGGCCACTTGCCCATTAAAAATGTATGGATAGTTAACATTAGCTTTTGTAAAGTGCAGTGCGATCTGATACAGGAGCATGGTAACAAAAACTTCTAGTCTCTGAGAGGTATGTTGATTCAGGGAATATCTGAGCAGCTGTGTTGGAGTGTTTTACCTGTGGTGTGTTGTTGGACAGGCTTAGGGTTACACAGCTAGTTTTATAAGCTAAATCTACTGGTTCACAGTTTTATCTATTTAAAGGTACAACCTTTTAAGATGATCTGCTAAAAGCCAAAAGAATCTGCCAGGCAGGAATGATGACTAATTCTTCTGCTTAACACCTTGCAGTTGTACACAACCTTTGCCTCTCAATGTCAGTTATACATTGTTATATTACATTTTTATAACTATTGAAGTTTAGCTACTTACTAATTAATAATTTCAATGAGTCTTTAATGGTGAAAGAGGAAATAGTAGCACAGACTTAATCATAATTTAACTATCACCTTTTTATTAATGAATAGTGGTATGTAGTTAAACAGAACAAGTATTCACTAATGGAAAAATCTTTTATAAGTTTGGCTGATCAACTTGCTGTGATCTTCTAAAAGTGACTTAGCTTGTTCACCTTCTCAAAAGAGAATCTGCAGTTTGTTTTTTGTTTTTTTGTTTTTTTTGTTTTTTTTTTTTCCCTTTTTGGACTATTGTTTGGATAAGAAGATTGAAAAACCTACATTGAGCTCATAGGAGCTTTACCAAGTGACACTATATGGACCAAAAACATTTTCTAAATTGTTGCCTGAAAACATTACGTGTGAAAATAATTAACCTGTGACTGGACCTCCGTTTGCAGCTCTCTGACCTCATCTGCAAGCTCCACAGCCTCCTCTCAGAGTGGTGGCCTGGGAACAAACCGCAAGAAGAGCATCCCACTTTCCATCCGTAACCTGAAGAGGAAGCACAAGAAGAAGAGGACCAAGTTCTCCCGCGAGTTTAAGCCTGGAGACCGGTGGGTCCTCATTCTTCATTCTTTTATGCCTCTGCTTTTCTCTTTTAGCTTTAGCTTCTGCTGCAATCCAGTACTAACCTCTGTGTTTCTGTCTGTTGGCAGCGTCTCTGTATGTAGCTGCTCATTAGGTCTCTCAAGTGACTGCTTTTCTCCACAGTGACTGAACCAGTTTTTATCTCATAGATTAAATTATTGCAGATCTATCATTTTCCATATTTTGTGATGCAAGGAGAATATGCTGATATTCCTCTAGATATGGAAGCAGCAAACTAGAACTTAAAATCATGATGTCATAATACCAGTGGAACAGTTATGTTTATGTTGAACACTGTCAAATTATTGACAGCTTTTATTTCTTTAAGTTGAATAATTTAAAGATGGATCAACATGAGACAAAGTAAAAGGGTTTCTGCACTCATGTCACACGTTAGCATGACCATTACTGTTGTATCATATATTGATGTTTTCACAGTCTACCATTATTTATCAAGATGTAATTAATGTCAGAAATAAAGAATGCCTTGTACAGGGTGACAATATATAATTGTCATTCTATTTTTCCGTATTTGGTAAGTTTCATTTTCTGCAAGCTGAAATTGGTTGAATGCTCTTCCAACAGTTCACTTCCTTAGGAAAACAGAAGAAAGATCAATTTTGTGGTGGGTGAAGATAAAGGGCTTATTAGAAAAGAAGACTGGATAAATATTGGAGAAGTATAGAGCAGGAATAACTTTTTTTAGTTTACCTTTTCAATTGAATGAGCAGGAGGTGACCACAGGAGAGATGTAGTTCTTAATATAATAAACAATTCACACTGTGTAAATCTGGACCATAAAATGCTATATATCAATGTGACCTGTGCGTGTGTACATTTATACACAGAGTGGCAGTGGAAGTTGTATCCACAAAGACCACGGCCAATGTCATGTGGAAGGACGGGCGGGTGGAGACGGGGATCCGATCAAATGACCTCATCCCCATTCAGCATCTCGACAGCCATGAATTCTGTCCCGGGGACTTTGTAGTAGACAAACGACGTAAGGAAATTTAATTGAACCAAAAATGAACTGATGAATTTGATATTTGCATTGTTCCATTAGACTTTTTAGATCAGTGAAGACGCAGCATGTCAGTTTTTTTTAGTCCCTGTGGACAGTGATGAGGTTATTTTATAGAAGCTGCTCTAACACCTAGTACTGACGAGGGTATCTAGGTCGTTTGCTGAAACAGTGACTTCTTGACTTGTACCTGAGGAGTGGCCTGAAAATGCAGGGATTTATTTAAAAGCTCTGATTTTACAGATCCTTCCAGACAAATTCAGATAAGTTTTAATGTTTAGAGGTTGTCTTTTGTGACTTTGTTTTGTTCTTGAAACTCTTTGTGTTTGTTTTCTCACCTCAGCTCAAGCCCTCCAGGACCCAGGAGTGTATGGTGTCATCCAGTCTGGTGATCACAAGGGCAGAACGTGTATTGTCAAGTGGATCAAACTTAACTCCTCGAGCAACGATGTGGAGGTGGGTCAGGATAACAAGGACAGTCAAAATGTTTTCTAGTGTGTTAGAGAGAGGAAAAGGATTTTATTGTTCATTATATTTTATTGAAAAACTGTTAGCAGATGATTTGATGTCTTTGTTTTAATCCAGGTTATCGGTGTGGAGGAGGATGTGAGTGTGTACGACATTGCAGATCATCCAGATTTTCATTTCCGCACCACAGACATCGTCATCAGGATATGGAACTCGGAGGACGGACAGAATGACTGTGAAAATGAAGTGAGAGCAGCAACAACAAAAAATACTTCTACGGTTCTTTCATCGTACATGAAAGAAGCATTCACATGTACTGCACTGAAAATGCTCCACTACTCAGTCTGCCTTCACTGAGCAAATGTAGGAGACATTATGAAGTCAAATCATCATAAAGTCGACATTATCACCTCATGAAATTCCATCAATTTTACCTTTGCCTTACAAAAAACCTAGCAACACTTTGAAAGACATCAACTACTGACATGAAGAAAATTAGTTGGATGGTATTTACTCTCTTGCAGCTCACTCAGAGATGTGGTCTTGAAAGCGATTATTGCTCTGACAATTTTTTAGCTTCCTTTTACTCCACATCAGGATATATTATGGTATTAAGAATATTTACTTGTCGTTTAATCTACAGCCTTAGCTTATTGATCTAGATGCCTAATTTAGTTTTTCTGGCTGTCAGTATTGGTCATGTCTGTGTCTACCCTCTCAGACGTCAGTAGGTCAGGTGTCCAGGGTGGATGTGAGCAGTAAAGTAGAGGTGGTGTGGGCAGACAATTCTATGACCATCGTCCTGCCGCAGGTAAACATCTTTCCTTGATGAAAGCCAGTATAATATTTGATAATAGATGTGAGATGTCTGTTGCTGAGGTTCTCCTAATGAAAACGCACACAGCACCTCTACAATGTGGAGTCAGAGATTGAGGAGACGGACTACGACTCTGTGGAGGAGACCAGCAGCGTCCTGTCCACAGAGGAGTGGGAGGATGAAAGCGACAGCTGGGAGACGGATAACGGCCTCACCACTGAGGACGACAACCACATCAACAATGTGGATGTCATTGACACAGCAACCCCGACCCCCACACCCACTGGCTCCACGACCTTCATCATCCCCCCACAGGAGGGTAGCAAAGTTGGGGTCACCAGCCCCACAAAAGGAGTCCCAGGAGAGGAGGGAGAGGCATCTGTGTCTGTTGCCAGTCCTGCTGCTGGAGGAGGTGAAGATCAGTTCTAATATTATCTACTGTATGTCGCTGTCAGCTGGTGATAAAACATGGCAGGGCTCTGTTATTCGTGTCGGACCTGTTTTGTTTTGTTTTGTTTTTTTATTAAGGGAAAGATAAGAGACAATGTCTTCATTGTCATCGCATTAAAGACAATACAATTGCACTAAAATGCAATGAAATTGTAGTGTAATCCACTTTGGTCAATAAAAGGTTATATTTACACAATAAATAAATGAAATGTACATAATTCCACAGGGAAATTTTCACTAAATTGCATGTTCTGCAGTAAACACACAATATATAAGAATGATGACACAAGACAATGTAGAAAAAGAATAAATAGCCCACCACACAGAAAGAACATCTTCAAACCCTAACCCATGTTTTAAAATGTCACATTCCAATAAAAACATAATGCCAAAGATAGGATGATCCTTCATTAGTTCCACAAGAATTAAATGCTAATTTTCATTATGAATTATCTACAAAAGTCTCTTAACTAGTATTGTCTGAGTAAACAAAAGCCAAATGGATGTGAGAGCCACAGGAAAGGTAGAGAATATAGAACTGAAAAGATAACATTTGGATGATTTTGGTATTTTGTGGGATTTGCTGACAGTAACAGAAATCTGTCTTTTAGCATTTTCTTGCTGAAAATGGTAAGCTATAACTGACTGGAGGCTTCCTGGTCTTAATACAATGAAGATAGATGGGATCTAAAATTTTGAACAAAAAGATAAAATGACCTTTTTATCAAAATGGCTTCCAAAGATGTTGAACAATAGTCAATATCACATTACAGAAAATGTTCTACCTTTGTTGTGTTGGATTTCTCCATCTTGAGGCTGTTTGCTATGCTCTCGTTCTTTGTTGCCCTCACAGGGACGACTCCTGGAGGTGCAGTCAATGGAGCGGAGAAGGCCAGCAAAGACGGTGCTTCTCGGGGCTTTAGGGAGTTAAAAGAGGCCTTGAAAATTCTGGAGAGCTTGAAGAACATGACTGTGGAGCAACTGTGGACTGGCGGCTCGCCAACGTCTCCAACCTCCACTGAACCAGCATCCACAACTAATGTAGCGAGTTCCATAATGCCCACAGCCCCTGAGAAACCCACCAAGGAGAAACGCTTCCTGGACGACATTAAGAAGCTGCAGGAGAACCTGAGAAAGACGCTGGATAATGTGGCTATCGTGGAGGAGGAGAAGATGGAAGCTGTGGTGGAGGCCGGTGGGAGTGGCAGTGCAGGGACAGAGGTTGGTATTAGAGGGATCTAAAACATGATTCATCTTGCACACAATGCGCAACAAATAGATGAGTAGCTGAATACCAGCTCTTGTCATTAGAATGTGTTTAACCTTCCTGTTGTCACTTCTCAGGCTGAGAGACCTGGGGAGGAGAAGCCCCAGCAGGAGCCTCAGACCCCTGTCAGTGGACAAGAGTGGCCAAGTGAGTTTCTCAGTGAGACACCAGTACTGTGCCAGCAGAGCGGTGGCAAACCTGGAGTCACCTTCACCAGCGCCAAGGGAGAGGTGTTCTCCGTACTGGAATGGGCACCAGGTTAGAGAGATTTTTTTTCCCCATCTTTGATCCCTTCCTTTGTCACATTTGGTTTCTGTTCTATGTTTTAATAGCTGATTGAATGAAACACTTGTTGTAGAGCTCAGAGCTCCAACCTCAGATGTGAGGTTCTGTGAGATTCATGTTTTATGTAGGTGGCATTTCAGCACTAGATTCCACACAAACAACCCCACATTTCTTCATCACAATGAGTGATAGTGGCCATCTCCTTATTTCCGTTCTTGTCTGTCACCTTGATGAATTCACTGCCCATATTAACTGAGTTATACTTATCTACATTTCACTTGTTTTCTTTGTTATTCAGCAACCAATCTTCTTTTCTTTTTGACACAGACACTCACTCATTCAAGAAAATGGAGTTTCAGCCAGCAGAAGCCAAGAAATTCTTCAGCACAGTGAGAAAGGAAATGGCTCTTCTCGCAACATCACTGCCAGACGGCATCATGGTCAAAACATTTGAAGATCGCATGGTGGGTCTCTATCTTATCGCCTGCCTAAATGTGACACGCTGTTTCACACTTTTTAAGCCTGATTAAGCCTGTGATGAACTGTCAGCTTAGGGAGCACAAAGGAGAAGTAGTAGGTTCCTCAGTCTGAACAATTTAAACAGTAAACAAGCTTCAAAACAGCTCTCAATGCTTTTCATTCAACGGCATTAGTATTTTATAGTGATAAAAGAAAGGGAAGGGTCAACTGGCAATAAACATTGAAAAAGCCTTCCATCAGTGTCTGCTCTTTCTCCGACATAGGACCTGTTCTCAGCTCTGATCAAAGGGCCGACTCGTACGCCCTATGAGGATGGTCTGTTCCTTTTTGACATCCAGTTGCCCAACATCTACCCAGCTGTGCCACCTCTGTTCCGCTACCTGTCACAGTGCAGCGGCCGCCTCAATCCCAACCTCTACGACAACGGCAAGGTCTGCGTCAGTCTGCTGGGCACCTGGATTGGCAAAGTGAGTGTTGATTGACAGAAGGTTAACCTGCAGTTTGGCCTCAGAGATCTGAGTCAATCTCTAATTAAAAGAACTGTCCCGCTGCTTAAACATTCAAGTGCCACTTGGCTTCAAACGCCTTGTATTTACAAATATCTTTGAATTTGAGCTAATGGTTAGCTAAAATTCAAAGAAAACATTTGCAGATGTACTCTTAGTATATTATTATTATTATTATTATTATTATTACTTTCATTTAAATTTTTTTTTTTCCAAATTTCTGTAATGTTACATCTATGGTCTAAAAATAAAATGAATTGATTCCTATAAATATAATACGTATTGGATAATGAAAATGAGAATTTGTTTCAGCTCTATTTTGGATCAATGCTGATATTTTGATCAGTGCATTTGAATGGTAAGTTCATGTCATCCCCCCTTTTTTTTCTTTTTGGTGCTAATTAGCGTTGTTGATATGATCCACAGGGCACCGAGAGGTGGACCAGCAAGTCCAGTCTTCTGCAAGTCCTCATCTCAATACAAGGTCAGCGCTGGTACACACACACACACACACACACACACACACACAATCTGCCCTCTCTTATCTGCAGCCCATAAATGTTTTATTCAAGTGTTCATTTGCTCTCAGTTGCAGTGCTGCGCACAGTCATGAAACCAAAAATATCTGACTCACACACAGACCTGACACCACGTCCATAAATCATATCTGCAATCTTGCATGTCTGACAGAAGGCAGCATTATTTATGTTAAACGCAGATAGGGTAAAAAAGTGACAGTGCAGTTTGAAGTTGATGAAAGGCATCAAGGGAAGTGCAGTGAAAGAAGCGGCACTTGGAGTGATCTGTTCCTTTGAAATTTACTTTGTTTTAATTCCAAATAGATATTTTAATGCTTCATCATCATCAACAAGCAAAGAATGTGCAAGTGACACATTTTCTTTCTACTGTTAAAAGGAATAAATATGTTATAATTTGCCTGCAACACCTAAATGATAAGGTTGACGTGGAACAATCTAAAAGTGAATCATAATAAACAGGAGCAGTCAGTTAAGATGGCAGATGAGTTTAGGCATCATCAGCAGATCATGCAGTTAGAAAATCCTGAAACCCCCGCCCTAAAAGCAAAATGGGCTTTATGGAGACAGGATACAAAGTCAAGACAGAAGAGAAGTTGTGAGTCTGCTGTCGGTGATGGAACGACCCCTGATTGGATGTGAAAACAAGTTTGTAATTGTGGACACGTTACAGTGTCAGCTTGACTGCAGAATTCACTTGGACCTTCAGTGTGTGAGACGGCAGATATTTACTGAAAGTATTTCTAGTACAACTGAAACTTGGCTTTGTTCTTTGACTGTTTTGATTTGATTTGTTGCATTAATTTTCAAGTGTCACTGTCACAGTTTTGCACATATATATATGTATTTTCCCTGCAGGCCTTATCCTTGTCAATGAGCCTTACTATAATGAGGCGGGCTTTGACAGTGACCGAGGGCTCCAGGAAGGATATGAGAACAGCCGCTGCTACAATGAGATGGCTCTAATCAAGATGGTCCAGTCAATGACGCAGCTTCTGCAGAATCCAGTAGAAGTCTTCAAACAGGAGATCCAGGAGCACTTTGTCTCTAATGGCTGGCGGCTTGTCCATCGCCTTGAGGCGTGGCTCGAGCTGAACGACGCCGCAGAGCGTGGCCACGCAGCGCACATGTCCTGCAGGGCCTCACACTCAAAAGACCGGCCTTCATCAGTGGAGCCTCTGGATGAGCAGCTGCCCCTGGGGCCAGGTCCTGTGGCAGTGGCCCACAGCAGCCCCAGCAAGCCAGGGGAGGAGGGAGGCCCCGGGTTGGGAGTTACCAGTATTATGGAGGAGGAGCTGGAGGACTCAGGGCTGAGTCCCTCCACAACAGCAGCATCTCAGCAGGAGCTGAGTCAGAACTCGGACTGTGACAGCACCACTTCTCTGGGTACTGAGAGCAGGGCTGGCTCCATGGTGCCTGGCTCTGTAGTCCGCGGCGGGACATCAGAATCAAGTTCTGCCGTAGTTAGTGGGGGGGCCGCAGCCTCCACGGGATGCCAGCCAGCGGTGCGACCAAAGAAACGGAGAAAGAGCTACCGGAGTTTCCTCCCAGAGGGCAGCGGCTACCCTGACATCGGCTTTCCCCTCTTCCCACTCTCCAAGGGGTTTGTGAAGAGCGTCCGAGGTGTGCTGCTGCAGTACCGAGCTGCGCTGGCCGCCGCCGGCATCGCCGAGCACACAGAGGACAAGTAAGTGCCTCCTCACCATTCCCCAGCATCTGCACTGCTTCCTGCTCTTTTTCTTCGTCTCTTCTACCTTTTCATCTTTCTCAAGCTTTCGAGGAGGATCCATTCATTGTCTTGAGGGGGAATACAGTTTTCAATCTTCTGCACTGCTGTCCAGAGCTGCACTCTGCCCCCAGCACTGCCCACATCTTTTTACTTTACCTCCATCTCTAAGTTTGCACTGCCCCTGCTGCCCCAAACTCCACGATGCCCTGCCTTTTTGTTTCTCCATAATCCCTCTGAATCAAACTGCGGCTGCAGAAGAACTGCGTCTGTGATCAAGAGAGCAAGTGACTTGGATGCAACTTGATAATGTCTTTGTTTTCCTTCAGTGTTCCTGCAGATGAGTGTGATGGATAAAGAAGGGTGGAGCTCACATGCCATCACCCAGTTACACAAATCTTCACCAACCATCTTGTCATGGACACAGGTAAAAATTCAAAGCATTGACTGGAGGCAGGATGCTCCCTCACCCTCAAAGTTAACAACTTTGACTTCAGGGGTGTGAATGCAAAAAGGACTAAATAGAGATGGAAAAATCAGTGCCATGAACCTTCTACCCACTTCCCCCACCCCCCTCCATCCTCCAGCAGGCTTCCACCTCATGGGTGGGGACTTGCTGGATGACCACTCTGCCATCTTGATCAGCCTGAAAAATGTATTTCAGGCTGCTGATCGGCTGGATTCTAAATAACTGCAAATCCCAACTGTCCTGGCTGTTGGGCTAACTGCGGCTATGTGTAGCACTACTGATATTATCGCTGTACCATCCTGCACTACAACAAACAAACGGACAATCTGGTCTAGGAGAGGTGACGTATAAATACTCTGACCAGGAGGATCCTTTTCTTAAGTAGAAGTCACCAGTTGTACGCTTTCTGCCAAATTTCTCTCGCCACACACAGACATTCACACACAAATCATCACTTAGAATGTACTGAATGTCAGTAAAACTGCCAACAACAGCTGCACCACTTCGTCCACCATATTGCTGGTCTTTTCATTCACCTATTGCTCACACTGAACCACGCAGTGAATATCGAGTGACAAAGTTTACATACGAATCACCTCTGGAGGTCAGACTGCGGTAGCTGTTTGGTGTGTAGAGAAGCCAGCCGGGTGCAGGACGATAGTTGGGGGGCTGCATGTGAAGGAGTTTGTGCTTTAGTCAAAGCTTAGCACAGCTGCTGCCTCCACATACAAGTGATCCACTCATGTTCTGTAGAACTTAGCAAAGGTCATCACTCAAATGGAAGCTGTATTTACGGTGTGTTTAATGTTACACTAACAGATGCTTAACTGTCTCAGAGTGGAGCTTTACCCATGATGCTCCACTTTCCTATGACAGAGATGAACCCACGTCACAATAAATAGCATGCGGCATCATTCCTTCATCTCATGTCAACATGTTGCCTTACTTGAATTGTTCTTAATGATCTCAGACCATTGTGTTCAGAGCTGCTTGTGTCATGCTTTAGACATTAACCCACCCAGACTGAGACACAAACTAAAAACCACTAAAACCCTGTTTGAGTGTTTAAAAGTGCAGATTTCTGATCCATTTTCCCCTTTTATCAGACCCGAGTCTGTCACTGCAGCCGCTGTTGTTTCTGACCCTCCAAACTGCATGTGGAGAGTTTAGTGACATCAGCCAGATTTGTTGATATTATAATTAAGCTGCTTTATTATAATTTACTCTCTTTTCCTGACTTGCGCGTCTTATCCCACAAAGGTGACTGTTGACCCTACAGACGAGAGCAAATTGCACAAATTACAGCACAGAACAGGCAAAACTGTCTATGTGACACATTTCTCTCTCTCTCTACCCCCCCATATCCATATACATCCATCCATTAGATCGGGAGGACAGAGATGGTGGTTTTTATTTAAGTTAACTCTTTGCTTTGCCACAGATTGTGCTGTAATTTACTGTGAAACAGTGAAATTCACCTTTAGGTCTAATTGTGCTTCCTGGGGAAACCAAGACAGTCTTTGTTTACATTTACTAAAATAACTGCATCCCATCTCTAACATAACATGCTTTTTCTTTTCAAGAAATAATTGCTCTTAGTGTAATTATCATTCTACTTCTTATCATGATACAGGAGAAACAAACCCGTTGTGCTTTCTATATCCTGTGAAATAAACGAGGGCCTTGGCTGTCTGGTATTTTACTTGAACAAAGAACCGTGATGCTGAAGAGTGTTTTTGATTGAGAGGCCCCATGGTGCCGCGGTGAAACTTTGAGTGGTGCCACAGGATGAATAAAACCCTGAGCCAACAGTTGCTGTGTGTTAAGAAAAGGGGGGAAAAAGGTCATAAATGAGGGTTGTTCTGTTAGTTTTCATTTGTCTTCCATTTATTTTCTTCTTTCTTACTCTTAAAACTTGGAATTCTCTTCCTCGACTCACCATTGTTGTTTTTTGTTGTTTTGTGTTTTGCTGCCTTTAATACTACAGAGGGCGGATGTGTTGTCTTCTTCACTGGCTGCTGTAGCTGTAGCATGTAGCCTTGTTTGCTTTGTCCTTTCTTTCTTCCCACACATGCTGCTGTTTGTCCAGTGTCACCTTCACAGTTCTTGGAGTGTGTTTTCATTGCTCAGACCTCAGCCTGAAGATGTTAAAACTTAAAAAAAAAAAAAAAACAAGAAAAAAGTCCTGTGTCCAGAAAGGTCAAACACACGGCTCTATTGAAATTTTAAAGGTGGCATTATTGTTCTGTCTCTCATCCTCTTTCTCATTTGTCAGCATTCACAGAAAATGTGAAACTATCTTGCAAGCTCTTGAGGCAAAAATCCAGCAGGATATCAAGCACATGATGCTTTGTACAATTTTCTGTGTATGTGTGTATATTATTCAGATTTAAATCATGATTATTACTATCATTATTAGTATTATTATTACTGCGAGAATTTTGTTTTACAGCCAAAGCATGTAACATGTTGCTTTAAGCCTTTTGATTGGGCTACACACAAGACTTGACTGTACGATGTCTACGTTTCCACAGTGGCCTGTTATTGATATATTAAAAAAAGAACTAATAAAGTTATGATTTGTAGCCTGATTCCCTCTGTACAGACATCATGACTATATTAAAATATATAAATACACATACAGTATATATTTAACACAAACCTGAGTTTAAACGAGTCACATGGATGCTTGGGGCATAAATGTGCAAAATGCTGAATGTGCATTGTAGTGATTTTTTTCATTTTTTAATGCTTTACTTTTGGTGGGTTAAGACAACTGTATAGTGGTGTATTAAACTTTGCAAGCAGAACCATAGAAACACTGGCTGTTTCCTGTTCTTCTTCTTCTTCTTCTTATTATTATTATTATTATTATTATTGTCGTTGTTTTTTGGACCCAGTTAGTTGTTCATTAAATGACAGCTTTTCTTTAAGGCTATCCCCCCAAAAAAACTGCTGCTGTCTTTCTGTTTTTGTTATTGTCAACAAACCTAATGAAAATACCAAACTCAGCCTTATCTGGCCAACAATTGAATCAAAAGCAACTGGACTTAGGTTTGTCAAAGACTGACCTGGCCATGACCTGGATGAATGAGAATATATACAGACGAACTCAGCCCTGAATTGATCTTTTAAAAAAATTACTATGCACCTTGATTTTTTTTATTTTATTTTTTTTGCTGAAACTATGAAAAATGTGCCTTGCTGATGTTTTCAGTGACATGTTTCTTTGTTATAGTTTATTTTAATCCAAATTCATATTCACTGTCCTTCTGTTCTCATGTGCAAATCTTTTTGGCCTAATTCTTCTTTTTTTGTTATTTTTAAGGAAGTGAAAGCATGGTGATTGCATTTGTGAGCTTTCTTCTGCTAAATTTTAATTTGGAGCTTTAAAGTTGAGTTAAAATTTCATAGTCAACAATTTTATTTTTATGGATTCTGTCTCAAATTGAACCAGCATGAAGTCCTGCTTCATCAGTCATATGATGCCTGTGATGTGGAGGCATTATGGAGGATTTACAGGGTTTACACATTCAAACACTGGTGGATTTACTCACATAAACTTCAGACTTTCCTTGAAATTTAATCTAAAGGCCTAGGAGGTGGCTGTCATTACCTACAGTTTGAACAGAAAACAGTCTAACAATCTGCAAGTAACCATTTTAAATGTTTAATACTGCATAACCTCTGCTTTCAGAAAACAAAGCGTTTTCCTGAATGTCCTTGATGCTTTCTCTCTGGAATTCATGCAGAAAAGAGAAGCACCAAGTAATGAAGAAAAAGTCCAAGAACGCTTTTCATGCTCTTGGTTGACTTTCTGAACTAAATAATTTATTAAACTCTTATTATGAGACTTGAAAATCTGATTTGTGGTATATTAGAAGAGACTTATCCTTCCTCTCCTGACGGCCACAATAATTATACCTGGATCAAGTTTCATGATAAACTCAAACTTCGGCATCTAAATGATTCTAAACTAGGAACAAACACAAACAACTTATGATGCAGGAGCTCAAGCTGCACCAAATCCCAGAGAGGTTGTTTTTCATCATTTATTCCTTTTTTCGATCAAAATCATCCAGCAGAATGTTTGATTTGATGATAGAAAATTACAGACATTTGTCTAAATGGAAAAATAGATCTCTGTGAATAATCATCTATCTTCAGAGTGCAAGAAAAATAAAACAAATTTCCCTTCACCATAAACATTTAAACAGACAGCAAACAAGATGATCAGCAAATCAACAGTCGAACCAAGAGAGTGAGTTTCTTCTGATACATCGTCAGCTTTTATTTTCTCAGTCTCACTCATCTTCATCCGCTTTATCCGTATCTGGGTCGTGGGGGTTCTGGAGCCAATCCCAGCTCACATTGGGCGAGGGGCGGGGTACACCCTGGACAGGTCGTCAGTCCATCGCAGGGCCAACACACAAGGACAAATGCAGACAAACAAACACTCACGCTTGCATTCACACCTACGGTCAATTTAATGTTGCCAGTTAACCTATACATGCATGTCTTTGGACGGCGGACATGCAAACTCTGCACAAAAAGGACCCAGGCCAACCCAGTCTGATTTAAAAAAAAAAAAAAAAAAATCTGATGTTCACTTGCCTTCAAAGAGAAGCTACAGTGGCTGTAGTTTTTTCATTATTTAAAAGTTTGACAGAACATATTCTGTCTGAAACAGCAGCTTTAGAAATGGAGACAAAACTCATGATTGGACTTCCAAAAATTCCAAGTGTTCCAAAAATGAGAAATTAGTGCATGCACCACCAAGTTCACACCATAAGGAGGCAGCACAGTCAAGGCACATCAAAATGAAGTGGACACTGCATTGCTCAACAAATACCTGCTTGCATAGAAAGCAGATATTTGGAAAGATGTGTGGAAAGATTAGTGATCCCAACCAAGATAAAAACAACTGACAACACAAAATGATTGCTTCTTGTTCTTCTTGCGAATTACTGGAGCTCTCACACTTGCACGCACACACACATACATATATAGGTTTTCTTTTTCCGAAACAATCATAAGGAATAATTCCAGACCTAATTTGTCCCCTAAAGCCAAAAAAGCATGATTTAAAGTTCTGTTTCTATCTTATGTGCTGCTTCATAACATAAGTAAACATGAAATTAATGCCTGTTTAATGATCTTAGTGTCATTGGCAATTAACTTACATAGTGCAAAAACATGTAGAAAAGAAAGTATTTTCATAAAAGATATGTTGGTCTTTCATCATTCACCTCTTTACAGGGTCAAGTGTAGTCATGGTATGTTGCAAAAAACAGGCACATCAAGGCTTCACAATCTGACCTCCTCTGTTCTTCATATTTTAAATGACAGACAGCGTCTTTACAGGTGGAAAAAGGTTCACATACATCAGTGTCAGGCTTCCTCAATCTGCGGTGAGACACTGTCTTCTTTTCTCCACAGCGTCAGTTTGCTAATGTTCTGACATAGTTTTTCGTGGCCCTGTCCATAATACAACGCCACCTCCCTCATGCAGCATTTAACAAGTCAATACCTCCTCTTCTCCTCCCTTCCACACTCACCAGCCTCAACCCCCAAGACCTGACATGTCAGGAAGCACCTATAGTTCATTTCATTTCGACTCCTATACAGGCAAAGAATGTGTCCAGATATTTCTGAAATGAATTTAGCATAACTCTTTGAACCCCCACAAGGTTTGGTTAAGATTTTGTGGCTTAAACCATTAAGCCACAAAACAGTCATCATTTCCTCCCTGTGATTTAAAGCTGAATGGGCCATCTCTGTGATGGTTATTAAAAAGTGTCTGAAAAGCAGCTGCGACTGAACACACAGGTCCAGGACATCTCTGCAGATGGACTGAGGCAGCAGGAAGGAGGAAGAACAAGCAGAAGTGTTGTGATGCAGCTGAGGTCGACATCAAGGCACTAAGAGGTATCAGTGACCCAAACAGGACCAGAGCTGCAGCCACTGAACACTTTTTTTTTTTTTTTTTTTTTATAGGCATGGCTGCATCTACTTTTGATTTAGCCAGAGACACACAACAGAAAAACACCAACGAACAACAAGTAGCTGGATTAAAGGGTTAGTTCTCCAAATATTTCTTTGACCTTTTGAGGCATCTAGTCCCTGACCTTACCCTATGACTTGGCTTGAAATGATATATATTATTATTTGGCACAATGCAAATAGAAGTGAAATGAACAGCCAGAGTTTTGGTTTTCAATGAGCAGGTTTTGATATCAGTTATATCAGAGCTTCCTTATTTTGTTTGAGGACAAACTCAATATTACAGGACTAATGTATTTAACTAGATTATTTTGAGCCAAATTATTGTCAGTTTAGAAACAAGGTTCATACTAATGAGACGTTAAGGCATCAAATTGGAGACTGTACTGCTCTGGTGACCAGGCTGTTAGTGAGACCACGCAAGCTTTGGAATAAGGAAGTAAACTAAATATCAAAGGTTTCATTGAGTGCTCTGTTGTCGCATATGGTTTCTTGGGATCCATTTTACGTCTTCAGTAGAAACTGGAGAGATCTCTTCCACTTCATTAGTCGTGTGTTATGGCCAAGGAGATGAGCACCACTGTCACTGACTGAATTATCAATGACCCTGTGTTTTCAATAAACAGTCCCACAGCCTGATCACCTCAGTTCAGACCCAATGACTGTGGGCGCGCACACACACACACACACACACCATCTGAGTAGTACTGCAGAGTTTTGCAGAGTCATGCAGGCATAAATCCATCCCTTCACTGTTGCATAAGATGCTTCGATTTAGGCCGATATGTCGGATTCAGGACAGAGAAGAAATGCAGCCATGAACTGGACAAGATGCTGCAGGCCAAAGATGTTGATGGATTCGTTTCCATGGAGGCCAGCAATTCATCATGAACTGATGAAATGACACTGTATGTGTTTATATCAGTAAAGTGAGGCTAACGTATTCTACTACAGAACAAAGGGAACAGTTTTGGCTTCGGAGACATGAAATATTAAATAAAGAGAGATATTAAATTAAAATTATACAGTAAACTTGAAGAGCTCAGCTCATCATTATGAAATTGTATCTTTTCCGATTCAAGTGTTTTGCAGGTAATTTTCATTTTCAACAACATTGTCTTGATTGGCAGGTTATGACATTCTGTCAGGAGATATTTTAAAATAAAAACATAGCTGCAATAAATAATAATAAAATAATAAAATAAAAATTGAAGAATGCAAATATAGTTTTCTCTGTATTTATCCACATAATTATTTGCTGTAATATCTCGCTGACCATCAGAGTATCTTCTAAAAAACGTCTTCTTTGTACCGCTGTTTTGCTCCCGAACCTGCTCATTTCTGATTTGAAATGCTAAAATGTGTTTATCAAACACCTTCTGCCTTTAAAAGCTGTTGGTGTTTGTTTGTTCAGTTCATCCAGTGATTAGTCTGGTCAGGCCACTGTGAACCTCGGCCTGCACCGGCCCGTACTCCACCACCTCTCCATCTACTGTTATTATTCCTTTGGGTGAGGACGGCTCGAGCCGGAGTGCCCGCACCTTTGTGTACACCAAATGTTGACAGTTGGTAGCCAGATGTGTGCCTTTCTCCATTGCTAGAAACAGCCTCAACAGAGCAGTGCGAGATATTCCTGCTCTGACATAAAAAAGATGGATGACGCCATCGTCCAAGGAGGCATCTGGTGCTGCCAGCAGGTCCTCCGCCAGGTGGGACTGGTACATGGCCAGCATGAGGACAAAGTCTTCCTCTTGGACCACCACCCATTCGCTGGGCAGTGGCTGGTCCAGCGGCAGCAGCAGGGTGTCTCGTGGTCTGGGGGGAGCTTTGGTGGTGTTTCTGGATGGTGTGCTCTCTTTTTTTCGCACCTTGAGAGAGTTGTTGGAGTGGCAGGAGTTGTGGAAGGTGTTCTGGCAGGGAGAGTCTCTGGACTGCTGGCACTGCAGAGAGGCTGGGCTCAGGGAGGAAGTGTGATTGTTGCAGTGGAGTGTCTCGTTGTTCCTCAAACCTCCCTGGTAGTCCTTGGTGGCAGGCAGGTAAGCCAACCTGCCCTTGTAGACACGCAGAGAGGCCAGCCTCACCAGCGTGCCCACAGTGAACCTGGCAGCTCCAACGCTACGGTATTTCTCACTCTCCACGTCCACGTCTGCAACGAAGCCCCAAGCCAGAGAGAGGAAGGACAAGAGACGAGGGCTGGAAGAAAGATGGACGGAGACCAGGTCCATGTGGGATACCAGTCTTTTGCAGAGCAGGAAACCACAGCTGACCAAGAGATCCTCACTGGACACCGGAGAGGCTCTGGACAGGAAGAGATGTGAGTTAGTCACAGCAGACAGAGATGGACTTCATGAAACCAGAGTTAATATCGTTGTGCTCATATAACATACATGTGAAAAATGCTTCAATTGTCTTTTTAATCGCTCATTCTTTCTCTCATTACTTTAAGGTGCTAAACATGAAGAAATTGTGTGAAGCCTATAAAGGATAATATTCAAATGCAATATATTCAAATGTTATATTTCATTCATTATAACTTGCAATTCTTAGATCGCATATTTCATCATTGATCTATATGAGAACACTCTTTAAACAGTATCTAATTGGTGACAAGTTTACATTAACTTTATTTAAATAAATCACAAAAAATATGAAGTCATTAAAACCAAATTCTCCTATTTTGAGACGATAGAGATCAAATTTTTTCAATTCTTTTGTACTGACAATTATTTTATTAATGGGAGGGACAGTTTAACTCATTTTAGGAAGTGGGTCAAAGTGTGTCTGTGTTTTAGGGTGTGACTTATAAAAGGAGTGTTATATAATATTGGGGAAATTGTGACCTTATTTTGTGATCACAAAAATACAGAGGTGAGCTAGTTGTTAGATGAGAAGGGTGGAGTCCCATGGAGGTCTGAAGGGAGCAGGGTGAGTGTGGCGGGGGGAGTCTGGGGGATTCTGAGGGAGTCTAGGGGAAGTCAGGGGGATGGGGGAGTGGTTCAACACACCAGGCAGTTTGAACAAACCTTGAGGTGGGACAGAATGAGCCTGTGGGCCTTCAGACATGACAGGCCAGTCAGACAACAAAGACAACCCCATCTGGGCATCTGGGAAAACGGAGATTGGGGTGGAAGGTCATGATAACACACGAACACACACAAACACACACAAATTGGCCTGCTGTTACCACCCACAGGCAATTACAATGATGGCTGGACGTCTAAGTGGAGTTCACTGGCTTTGGCCCTGCAGTTATCTCCATATTTAGCATCCTGAATTTATTCACCAGTCTGGCCATCCAAACAATCTCATTTACATTTCCTCGGCTCTGTTTCTGTCTAATCACTGTCTTGTAAAAGAGTTAAGTTTGAACTACAACTACATTATTCTGACATTGACAGAATTTTTCAGCTTTTCAGGTCAAATTTTTATGTAACACAAACATGATATGTTTCTAAGCCATAATGGACAGTTTAGTGCTTTTCAATCCTTTTGTAGTAGTCACTCCACTCTTGGTTTCATTGAGTGACACTGATGCCCTGATAAGACCAATGGAGAATGAAAAATCTCAAAAATGCCAAATTGAACACCGGTTAAAGGTCTGAGAGCTGAGAACTCTTCAGAAATTCTGTTTTCAATGCTATTTCTAAACATTATGTATTGCTAAATTCAGCAATATTAATTCAGCGATAAAGACAGCAAAGTCTACTTTGCATCAGCTCACAAAGTCCTGAGCAGACTTGTCTAACCCTGCACCAAAATGTGTTGTCTCTGGACACACACTCTGGGTATAAAATCAGTGATAAAGTAGCAGAATTTCAACCAGCTACAACTGTAAAATGTTTATGTATTAAGGAATTATGTCATGTACAATAACAATTCTCTCAAAAGGGATTTTTATGACATAGTAGACTATTTACTTTTGATACTTTTGAGTACATTTAGCTAACAACATGTCTGACCTACTTCAGGAGGATGTTTACTTTGCAGTACTTATACTTGAAATAGAGGATTGAACTCGTCTTCCACCACTGATGAGGGTCAAACTGAAAATCAGATCTAAGGTGCAGCAACTGTTTTTACCAAAAACAAGATAAGGTCCTTCTTTTTCCATATCCTTTCCATATCCTATCCATATACTTCTTGTGCAGTGCCTGTAAACCACCAGGGGAGGGAGATGCTCCCTCATGTCTAAGTGTCAAAACCTCCACTTCAGAAATCATCAGCAGTCAGCCATACAAATGACGCTCCAGCTCGAGCTGATTATATCTCTGCACAGAAACACATTAAACCCTAACTCAGCTAACTGGTTCACTGCATTGCATAATACCAAATACATTCTAGTTGCCACTTGATCCACGTAGCTCCAGTGAACCCGACATTCAGCTGGGAATAATACCAGATACAGTGGCCAGGGCCACTGCAGGACAGCCTGCAGCAGCAGCCATACACACACATGCAAACACACACACACACACAGAGAGAGAGAGAGAGAGAGAGAGAGAGAGAGAGAGAGAGAGAGAGGGAGAGAGAGAGAGAGAGAGAGAGAGGGAGAGAGAGAGGGAGAGAGAGAGGGAGAGAGAGAGAGAGAGAGAGAGAGAGAGAGATGTTTTCATGTTTTCTGGATGCCCCGGGAGTGCGAGAGGAGAGTAAACAATACAGAGTCTGGTCTCTTCCTCCTATTGTTTCTGCTGCTGTGGCTCAAAGACCATTGTTTGATGAGAATCTGACAGACAGATGCAGCCATAGGGGATGAATGAATGAATGTGGCTGTTTGGGTAAGACCATGAGTGTGAAATCTTTTCCTTTATTTCCTTTTGTTAACTTATGTCATTTTGCCTTTATTTATTCCAAAACAAATACAAAATGACAAAATACGTAGGGACAAAATGAAGCTAAAACTGCCAGGAACCTCCACAATGGGAACAAATGAAAAAGCAAATGAAAAAATTATCAGAGTGAGCAACTATGAAGACACATCTTCAAGACACTACATCAATGGCCAGTGCACTCTGAAGTACTATGTATAATACAATACCCCTGGAACCAGGGTCCACAGCCACAAACACATATGGGTGTTAAATGACACACAGCGGCTGAAAAACCTTGTTCACTGCCTATTGTGGGCATTACATGTCAGGATGGGGAAAAAACAAAAAAGCTAGATATTCAGGGCACAAATTGCTGATACGATAAAGCTACAAAGTTTTTCCTGGTTCTGGGAGTTTCTGTAAACTGCTCAATGAATCCAACAGAATAATAATCACGTCCATGAAAAACTATCAGGGCTTTGTATGCAACTCTGTGGTCTCTCCCTCCAACTAATAAAAAGCAAATGTTGTTTAAAACTTTAGATTATCACGCAGGCTTACTGAGACTTCTTACATGAGTCTTACTTTCTGAGGGAAGTTTCATATCTTCAGCAGAATGACAAGATGCATCAAAGGTATCTGACGATATTATTGATGATCATGAAAAAATTATATCTTTGGTGTCAGGGTTAGAAATCATAACATTTTCCACTTGTGGACGAAGTGATTATTTAATCAACTGGGAAAATATATTAGATAGTATAAATTATAGTCAGTTGCAGTTGTGAATGTATTGATCACTCTAGAATAAACTATGGGTACATGTTAAATGGATGCAGTGATTGCAGACACGGTTTATTTTCTATTTATTTTGATGTTGTTCATTCATTCATTTTTCTCTCCTTCTTTCTTTCCTCTTTCAGCGTCTTCCCGCTGTTCTTTGTTCTGACTTAATGATTGGCAAAAGTCACTCAAATGAGCAAAACATTAATAATTAATACAGATGAGATAAGTGCATCTTACTCTGAGAAGCACCAGGGAGCAGAGCTGTGTGAGTCTTGGGCCCAGTAATAAAAACAACACTACACAGTGAAACAATGATTTTCAATCAGATGTAACCCAGTAGTTCTGTTTGCAGCTGCAGCAGCAAAAATGCCTGACACTATAACATGACAGATGAAATACTGCGCACCATCAGGACTTCAGGCTCTTCTGAAGTACATCAGACTCAAAGGGATTATGGCCATTAGACACAGCACGTCCTTGTCTGCAAAGTGGCCACTGCACATTCTGCACATTCATACGACTGAAAAGGACAGCTGCATCAGTTTCCTGTGTCTGGGCCAGTCTCTCCTATAGCATAGGTAGCTCTGTTTAACAGGGCACGAATGGAAATGTTTGGACCAAATCTTGTGTAATTGTTGAAACTATTGCGTCAGTATGTTGCTTAACTAGTCAGACTGGTCTCTCTGGAGAACTGTTGCGCAATACTTTAGTCTGTTTTTAATTTAGCAATTAAATATAAAATATTTATTAAATATTCATTTAACCGTTAAATTGTTCAATCAGTTGTTTCAGTTCAGATACAGGAGTCAATATTTAAAATTTTTTTCATTGATGACTCATTAAAACACTTGCCAATTAATTATTTGCCCGTTGCCTATTTAATTAATGATTGGAGTTTTTCTCCCTGACACATTCAGTGTCAAAAGTAGAACACAAATTATAGTGAGTTCAGCACAAAGTATGCTGATATTTGGTTATTAATAATTTTTCTTCATATGTCTCACCCAGAGTAGTGATGTATAGATGCTGCCAATCCGTTGCCTGATCCACCAGGAAGGATGCCTAGTGGGGTCTGGATGGCCTCCTCCCAGTCTGGTCTCTCCAACAGACCATTTATCACCTGTATCACACAGATATTATGCTTTGGTTAGGCAGACATATAACAAGACTAACATTTTCAAGAAGTGACATAAGAAACTATAATGCAGAAGGCAGGACAAAGCATTGGACCTAAAAGCTTCTAAAGCGTCTGTAAAGAGTAAGAAGAACTGATTTCATTAGAAATGTTCATTAAAGCCACACTTTAAAATATTTTAGATTAGTTATTCTTTAAACTTAGGTAAAAATTCTTCTTATATACCAAGTGAGGAGGCTTTTCCACAAAACTCTTACATTTTTACAAAAGAAATCAAATTTCTTAAATTCAAGTATTGGGCTGTGAGTCCAAATAACCTGACACACTGCCCTTTCCTCACACATTGTGAGTGTTCACTGTGTTATGTACTTTAATAACCAATATCTGATATGAAAGCTAGTTTATAAATATTAAACATAATGAACCATGAAATCATGACATATCATATATGAAATGTCATAAAATAGAAATACCTCCCACAATTTATGAAGTGACGCCCACTCTCTAAAACCCAGCAGCAAAAACTAAACAAGTGAATGGTTGGAGTGTTTTAAAATATGACTTAATTATTAAAACGATGGCAAAAGTCTGATTATTGTATGCAAAAAGCCACACAGTTGAGGTTGGACGTGAACATATTGAACATGTGTTGTGTCTCTTTACCTCATGCAGAAGTCCATCTCCTGACATGATGACTAAAGCATCCCACTGAGACAGATCGGCCTCCCTCACCAGCTCTCGGGCGTGATTCTGTCGTTCTGCAAAACGCAGACATGGACACAGATAACAATAACAATAAATGTGTGCCTTTAAGCGTGTCTTTCTTGTCTCTATGTTGCTCCTATACTATTGCGAAAAGAGAATTGTGTCCTGTCGGCTTCCTGCTTCCACAGAGAGGTCAGAGGTCATGGTCAACTCTAGGGAGTGACAGGCTGCAGGTGTTGGCAGCAATTTATAATCTCCTTAGAAAAAACCACCAGGACTGTGAAAGAGTAATGAAGTTACAAAAAGACATTAAGAACTGAGGTAACGGAAAAGTTCTGGTCCACCATACTTTTAATCGTCTTTCTCGTTTCCCCTTCAGTTCCCAAATTAAGTATCACCGTGGGAAGGAAATCTGAAATATGGTCTTAAATGAAGTGTCTGCCACACTGTCAATTAAATTGGAAGAACTAAATTACCTCAATCACTTTGTCATATTAATCTTGGGTTGTATAATGTGATGAAGTGGGATTTTGGTGGCAAGACCAGATGCCTTTTAAAGTGGACAAAACCGAAGTAAATCCACCTGACTAGTGTAATTCTTCAGTTAATAGGTCTGCAATTTCCTAGAAGGTTCCTGAAGAGAACTTAGTGATTTAGCTATAATTATGGTGAAATTAGAGACAGACTTTAATTAGTACGTTAGAATTATTTAATTTGAATTAATTGCATACATAACAGAGTCTTCCAGCGAATGGGAGGTGAGTTGAAGACACAAAAATCTGCTTTAAGAAAAAGCTTTAAGCATCCGAAGAATCAAAGAATAGGTGGCAAATTAAATTAAATTAAAACTGTTTCTTCAAGGAAAGCTCATGTTTCCTTATATGTACAGTTCTTTTCAAGAATAAAACAAAGTATGTCGAGGTCATCTTCAAAATTAGGAATGACGTATGGTAGGAAATCAACAGGTGGAACACTGCAGCAATTTACGGTGAAGTGCAGAGAAATGATTAAGCTCAGCTGTAAAACTGAAAACTTTGTGTTGTATGTGTATATGAGTATATGTGTTCTATCCTCTTTCTTTACCCTTAAGCTGTTAACTGGTTCAAAATGTATATATTTAACTAATTTCGACTGAACTCATTTGCTGTCAGTTATCAAATTTTAGCATCTCAATATTCATTCATCAACCACATGTTATCTGACTCTCCCTGTCTGCTTAGTGTGTTCATGTGGCGGGAAGTATCACTCTCTCTCTGTCTCCTCTTTAGTGTCAGGGTGTCAATCAGGCAACAGAACAGGACAAGACAGGGAGAAGCTGTGAGGTGTGAAGACAGCTGAACGCACCAGACCGTCACAAACCTCCATTCTTTCTCAGGCTGAGGCTTAGTGACATTTAACCCATCACACTGTTTGGTCCTTATTATTCCTCATTTTTTACAAACGGAAACGTTTTATCTAATACGATATTCTTTCTATCTTCTATTTGGCTTTAGTGAAAAAAAAAAAAAAAACAAGCATAAAGGTGATGAAAGATAAGAACACAGAAAATACAGAGAATGAAAAAGTGATGGCCTGTTGGTGATGAGGCTTTGCAACAAGAGTCCAATAAAAATTACAGTTTGTCTCAGCAGCCACATCTCAGCACACGCTCCTCAAGTGTTGTGCCCTGTGGTGACTCTTTGTAGCCATCTAATAAATACTTAAGCTTAGATATGTCGAACACAAAGAGACAAAACACAATCACACAGTTTACTTTAGACGGATGGAGAGATGAACTATCATTACACAGTTGATCTGTTATTGATATCCTACAGGTGAGCCTACAGCAAAAATTTATACTGTGACCTACACAAAGATACTGGGGATCTGCCTTAAGGAAGCTGTTCACGAGTTACTAATCAATACCTGATGTAGACTGTAGTAGATCAAGGGCCTATAAAATCCAAAAACACACAAAGGTCTAATCCTCAACCAGTATGCATATTAACTTACTGGGTCTTTCTCCTTCTAGCCATTCGAGCTTTTTGCCACAATAGCTTTCATCATGACATGAAGGGGGCAGCTTAGTGGGGTCACCCAAATTCAATTTCTTTAAAGCAAGACTGGCTATTTTTATGCAGCCCGTGAAAAAGTCACTCAATACCAACATTTGGAATGCTCTCTGCAGGGCAATGTTCATATTCAATACTTTAAAAGTGTAAAAGTGCAAAGCAGTTTCACTTACAGTGTGATGATGAAGTTTATCTTAAAGGAAAAGTTCAAAATATTCTGAGAAACCAGCATTTGCTTTACTGCTGAGAATTGGATGAGATTAACCCCACTTTATTCCCTGTGCAGCCACTATATATAAAATACATAAATATGGACAGAGTCTGTGTCAGAATGGTCTGTCTGTTAAAAAACAGCATCCACCTACAAGCATTTCTAAAGCTCCCTACATCTTGTTGTTATTGTGATCTGTATAATGAGTGTGAAATGAAACGAGTCTGGCTTTTTGAGGCTGCTTTTCTTTCTTCAAGCACTTTCCCACAACGCCAGTCCATATTGGATATTCCACATTTGAATTTATGCTGCTCAATAGCCCTATGAAATGATCTAGTCCAGTGATAGAAATGTGTAAATTATAAATATACATGTGCATATTTGTTAATTATATTGATGTTTTGCTTAAAGATGCACAATCCTATGTGGGCTGCAGGACATTGAGGACGCAAGACCTCTTTTAATGTCTGTTCAATGTAACTGCTTTGCACTATTGTTATACGTTGCTGTTACGTTAAAGTCTTCAACAAAAAGAAGAACAGTAATGTTACACCAATGAAAGCATGCACATGAACGCTTGCAGTCCTCTGAGGGGGATCTAATGTCTTGGCCTTTCTTCTTACCTTACCTTTTCTAAACTGAAGAATAAAGGAGAATCGATTCCTCCTTATCAGTTGAGTCACATCACGTTCCCTCATCTATGTAGAGGCTGTACACTAAAAAGGATTGAAGGGCCACAATCAGAAACAAAGCATGGACACTGCAGTGTGGTGGGAGGACAGCCTGGATCAGTTTTAGTATGCAACTCCAGTGATGACAGCAAATACAGCAAATATCAAAGCCGTAAGGATGGGGGCCCACTGTTGCTGGGGAGGGGAGAGGACAGCAGAGAGGTGTCCACTATTTTTCCCATCTGAATTTTCTGTGGTTTAAACCAGCAAGAACTAGCTCATGACAGTCGTACAGGTTTCTACTTCATTACTGGCCTCTGTCAGTTACAGGATGCTGCTGTTGGACCCCCCCCAGCATCCAATCAATACATACGTGACAGGAAAAGAGGGAGTTTTGCTTATCCTCTCGTCTCATACACAAATGATAAGCATTTGTCTTGTGTACTGAGCTCTGCTCACCGGCCTACTTTGTATGTACCTGCAGGATGCAGAAGTATATTCACTCTGGGATGATGCCAGGATAGCTTCCTCGAGAACTGTTTGTTTTGCATGAGGTGAACACAACTATACCTGGTCAAACTCAAGGACTTCACTTGATTGTGAACATCGAGGTCACAACACAAAAAGCTCCAGGTGTAGATCAGTTTCTCTGCAAAACAGAGCTGGAATGATAAGTCACGCTGACGAGCTCAATATGACTATTGTCCCAAATATCTCTTTATTTTTGTTTATTATATGTTTCATTAACTTGTAGTCAAGTCAGGTTAGGACGATTTTACTTATATACCACAAAATGACAACAGAAGTCATCTCAGAGCACTTTTCATTTAGAGCAGGTCCAGACTGTACTTTTTAAAATATTATTTACAGCACTGCCCTATCAATAAGCACTTGACAAAAATGTCAGTAAAAATATTGTTTTATTAGGAAGAAAACTTGAGCAGAGTTTGGCTCTGGCTGGTTTTAATTGAGTTAAATGTTTAGATCATTACACATTAAATATATGTAAGGTAAGACGAAGCTCTGTCCTCCTGGTGACCTTGTATCATCAATTACAGGCAGCCCCAGATGCACCTCCACCCTGTTGACTGCAGCTCTCTTCAAATAGCACAGTTTAATAGCTGCAGTCTTTATCCTCCAACCTGACAGCAGGTGATGACAGTTCAACAGCCCTACCTTTTAAATGTGGTGTGATACAGCAGGAAACGTTAAAAAAACCCTGTGGAAGCTTACTCAGCTCCCTGTGCACAGACACACACAAACACACACTTACACAGTCTATTTCTGTAATTGACACACGCAGCAGGGAGGACCAAAGGTGGAACTCTTTCTGGTGTAACACTGACGCTTTTGATGAACTTTTCTGGTGTGGCTTTCTGTGCCACCCTCTGTGTCAACATCTTCAACTGCTGCTTGGTGTCTCTCAAAGATTAAATATCTTTCAGATGGCTAGTACATCATTATGAACATCTGATGCAGTTAAACAAATTTAGATTGGTGGTATTCAACATGTTAGTTAGTTGCATAGGTTCAAAAGTTTTATTACAGCAAAACCAAGTGTCATTTGACTTTTATTGCTGCAGTGCGCACAAGCACAAGCACAAGCTGACCTGTTATATTTCTGCTCTGTTGTGTACTGTCTCATTCACCGCCCAACAACACAGAGGTGTTGTGTTTACAGTCCAAAAATTGCCACCAAGGGAAGTCCTCTTTCACTGCACCAAGTTAATACTTGGACTGACGCTGTATTTCCTTTCCCAGTGCAGAAATAGAAACATGGCATCACAGATCGAAAGAGACTCCAGTAGGTTGTGCTGAGGGTACAGGCGCTGAGGGATACGTCCTATTCTGACACTCTCTTCAACTAAGCCTGAACTCTGAAAATATCAACCAACAAGAGCTTAAAAATGGGTGACGTGTTGCCATCAGAATAGAGAAAAGTACGGAGATATTGTTAAACATAGAACGTGTATTTACACCAAGTCATAATTATGTGAAGTGGTAACAGCCACATTAAACAAGCAAGGCCTGGAAAGGGTGATACTTTGGATTTTGAGTGTTCGCGGAAGACTCGTTTGACAAGCCCTTCGGCTATGAACACAGATATGCTCCCGAAACATGAACGTGGTTTGTTCTTTAAAAGCTAAAAGCAAAATTCTAAAAGAAAATAAACTTTCACATTCAACGTTTTTCCACGCAGTAACTCATCCTACTAGAGAACTGAAGCTTTCTCCTCTTTTCAGGTATGAGATGGTCTATGTTTCGGGTTTGCCTATTTCTTTAAGTTAAGAGAGTTACAGAAGAGTGTTCAGTGGGAGCCGCTTGTCAAAGCTGAAGGTCTCATTTTAGCAAGTTGTGCAGTAAGACACAGATGTTAGACATTAACTGTAGAATACACAGCCAGAGACTCTCCTGCTGTATGCTCTCCTGCTGCCCTGCCAAATTAAATGGATCTCAAAATCTAAATAAGAGGAAAAAAAACCCAGCTCTAACATCATGGGAGGCCTTCTAAAGTTGGGACCACAACTGTATATTAAATGTTTTGTCCTGGATTCATCTAGAGGAAGAAACAAATGGTAACGTTAAGAGTAAAATCAAAACATCACAGAAAAGCCACAGTTGTGTTCTATCAGACATCTTTTATCACTTTGTTTCCCTGCTCCCTTGAAATTTCCTGTATTCTCCTTTAAGCATGATGGTTTGACAAATTTAGAAAGTGGCTTCTTTTCCTCAATTTGTAAGTCTTCTAGGATGTTTCCAAGATCCTTGTCCTCTTCTCGCCCTCAATGCTAGAGCTATAAAAATAGTCTTAAGATTGCCATGTGGGGTGGCAAAGAGAGTAGCCACTGTTAAAAGATCCATGAGGTTTGTTGTAAGAAATGACAGAATAAAAAAACAAAAATGGGATAGGAAAAAGGTGTAGCACAGAAAGGTTGTTCTACAGGATATCCGTCTCTTCTAGTAAACTTGTCACTTGAGTCTGAACACAAAAGGAGGATGAGTAAGTTGCCAGCATTCAAGTCAATACTACAGTAGGCTGCCTGGGAAGAATCAGTGTGCCATCTTCACTAACAGAGACACATGCAGAAGCTAAACAACGAACACAAAAATACACACTGTCTCAGCATTCGACCCCTGATCAGAGCAGTCATCCTTCATCTATGTCCACCCTTGGCAGAGCCCACAGCTGCCACAGTCCAGGATCCAATAATGAACGCTGTCTGCTTCTGTTAGCATGCACATATGAGACTTCCATACGACTCGTACAGATCACAGAGATTCTCAAAAGCAGATAGACATGCTGATTTCAGTTTGTTTGATTTGTGTGTGTTATAGTAACAAATGTTAAAAGATGTTTGGACAAACATTCTTTGCAACATATGAAATATGTGTTTTAAGCAGCTTTGAAAATGGTTGTTTTTTTAAATCACCTTTAAATAAACTAAGTTACTAGCATTAGCACATCAGTGAAACATCAGTGACTTTTCGAAAATTTAAGAAGAAAATTTAAACTTGGCTGCTCCAAAATAAAACTTCATGAGCCATGTGACATAGATGACTCCCTTCAGACCAGCTCTCTGCTGTTCAGAAAAACTGTGTTTGTCTTGTAGGCGAGACGGCTTTAATGCCACCAGGAGTTAATTTGGGGGGAGGGTCAAATTTACAACATCTGAAAGAGGATAGTTTGTTTCTAATGCCTTTTTCTTTAAGTCTTTCTCCCACAGTTTGCTGCTTTATTCAGACTGCTATGTTTTTTTAAACGCAGTGATGTGGTAAAACTATTTTGTATTGAAGACAGAGCATGTTGCCGCTGTATCAAGTGAAGAACACCTGGCAAAAAGAGCAAATATCAAGCAATGCAATCTGCATGCTGAAGCTAAACTGTTAAAATGCATGTTAAGATAGTTTAAGATTCTACTCCTAAGGAATTGTAAAAGACATATCTTAAACTCAGGCAATGGAGATCAATGGTCTCCCCCACATATGCAGATATGGAGATTACAGCTATTGTTCTATATTGCCCAGCGTTAATTTGCACTTCCTGGAATTCTTATGTCTTTTCCACATTTTCTGCACAAAATTAAGTTATAGGATTTCTCTACTGTATGTCTCTATTTTCCTCCCTTTGATTTTCTCCCTCTCTTCGGTCTTCGCATTTACCACTGTGATAAAAGCCATATTTTCCGTCTGTTATCTTACACTACACTGCTGTATGAACAAACCCAGAAAGAAAAATATAAAACTAGGAAAGCTGAATAAAATTGCACAGGCTGATCAGTTATTTACAATGCACTCAGAAAATATTCACAACCCCTTTTGGCACATTTCTTGCACCTTTTTGAAATGGAGAAACTTCAACTATCATATTGACATAAATATTTAGATATTCCCATTCCCCTTGATTTACCGCATGGACTCCAATCAAAGTTTAGAAAGATGATAGAAGATCAAGGAGGCTCAGCAGGCTCCTGAGCTAAACTGAATACTTATGTTAGTGTCAAATTTCAGTGTAGTCTTTTTAATTCATTTGTAAAAAAATATATTTTCATCATCATGTGATATTGAGTGAGATTGATGAGGGGAAAAAAATCATCAGTTTATTTTGATAAAATTGATGGGTTCTTTCTAAATGTTGTCTAACTGTCCCATACATGAGATGAGCATGCATGACAATGTGTATTTTTCATTATTACCCAGTGTATGTAGATTACAGTGATGACTATAAGAACATCAACACGTAACCCTGCGAGATTATATCAAAGCAAATCATGGCAAATGTGAATTTTCTGTGAATGTATGTTTATTGGGACTGTGAATTAATCTATGTGTGCACACATTTATTATATAACATCTCCACATGCAAATGGGTCAGAGGCAGCCGATCAGCATAATGATGGTGACAGCAGGAAAACACGAAGAGGATTTAAACTGGTGGAAGCAAACTTCTAGACGAGAGAGAAAATCTGCTGGGAAGGTGTTGCTCCTGTTGTTACTGTGGCCTTTGCTGTGCAGTCTATTATTATGCGAAAGGCTATATTCGCTACAAAAAGATATTACAAGTGGAAAACTCATTTCCTGAGCTGAAGGTCAGGAAGACCTTTGCAAAGATAGTGTGAAAAATGAGCATACAGTGTGTGACACTCTTGTGTGTGATCCTCAATGCGTTTGTTTTGGATGTGAAAATTTTCAACAAATTTTTGACTAGAAATGGCTACAAAATTACATTTGTAGCCCAAAATTACATTTCGTTGGCTGTAGTCCATTTCTATCAGAGACATCGGAGCATGTGACAAACAAACCACTGGTGTTAATTACTTTTTAGATAACAAAAAATTCCTGATGCCATTAAAAGGTATTTGGAACCATACTCCAACTAAACTATGGGTATAAACTTTATTATCCTTTAAAGGCCGACATTTCAGTTTAAATGTGACAATTTTCACAAATTGCAAAATTGTGATTATTAACAAATCTAGTTGCATACTCACTTCTTCGGCTAAACATTCTTTAATGCAACATACAATACAACAATTTTGATTCTTTCTGACTTCACATGTTGTCCACAGCCCTCTAACGATGTGGATGGATGTTCCTAGGCTATATATCTATATATGCGACGTGCACTTGCGCATAGTACTCACCAGTGATGACCAGAGTGTGTGAAACACCGGTTTCGTTGAGCATGCATTGGATGTGGTTGTTGTATAGGGTGAGCGCCTGACCTTTCCCACTCTGTGGATTCACCAGCAGCATCATTCGACATGGCCGAGGCAACTCTCCAATTAACACACCTGCAGAGGAGAGAAGAAGGTAACCGAGCGCTCCAAAGGACAAAGGCACCCACGTGGATTTAATCTGGAAAATCTACAACCTGAACTAGTCATGCTGCAGATAAGCTGGACATGTTTGACCAAAAATAATATGAAGTGACTTTTGCACATGATGGCAGCTCACAGTTTTTCTAGTTTTACAAAGTTTAGATTTCAAAACTTTGAATTCTTAAGCCAATGATTTTCAAAGTTTATTTATATGGGCTAACAAGAGCCACAACTGTGAGAAGCAATTATTTTTTCATCTACAGTGCTCCTACAGCAATAAAGCATTTCTTCCATCTTTAGTCTTTGGTAATAGCGCTGTTGAGATTCTTGTATTAATTTGTACACGATCAAAACATTTAGCTTCTCAGATCTATGTTCACCTGATTACATAATGTAAGGAAAAATATTTCAACTGGAGATGGATTTGTTGAGAGTCTTATAAAGAAGAGCATAGAGGTGCAAGAGGATTTTTGGTCCATAAAATAGAAAAAAAAAAAGAAGAAAGAAAACCTTGGGCAAATAGGTTATATGGTACACAGTATTTACTGCACAGTGTGAATTACTCGTTAGCAGATATCTACATGCTTTAAACTTATTGTTAAATATTTGCAATCTCCCGATTGTAAACAAGGTTTTTCATATTCAGTGTATTCATTGATGTTAATGTATTCAGAATAAACACATCCAAATATAACTCACACAATTGTATGTTATTATTTTCTACAATACATGATATCTGCTGCTTTTAGAAACAACAAGCATCATGCTGTTTTAAAAGTTCTGTGGATCAAATTGGCAGGAGATTTGTGGCTACATGTACAAATAAAAGACAGTGGTCATGGAACTAAACTTGCATCTTTAGATAAATAAGCGCAGAAGTAGTAGGGCTGATACAAATTGGTGTTCAAAATAACTTTGGGATCAAACAGATTTCAGAGAGGGTTGGAGAGATCTTACAGTACGCAGAACCTAAATTGAGCCTAAAGAGGCTCTCCCACAGTATCTGGGGAGGATTCATTCATCACTTCAAGATGCAAACACTACATAGAGATTACTAAATAAAAATAAAGATTTGGTGCAGAGTTTCAAATTGTGACCAAGTTAATAGCAGATGGAGCTGTGTAGGAAAATAAGGGGACCGTAACTCAATGTAGGATTCATGTAAGTAGAAGTTCTTTCCTGTAAAACCAAACACTGCATCACTGTTCTCGTTTTTTACTTTTCCCCCTTAAGAATATGTTTTTCTTGCAGCTCAGCTTGGAAACAAAACAAATAAAAGTAAAGGGGAATGTGACAAGAAGCTGTCACACATTCTAGACACTGTAGCTGAGGGATAATTTTACAGGTAGGTACACAAAGTCCTCTCTATTGCAGAAACAACACACTCCACTATGGCTGTCATGCCTTTTCAGCACACACTCAACCCCTGGATGGAAGCACAAACAAACAAAACAAACTATTAGAACCCCAAAAGCAAAAACTCTGCAGTGATTTCCCTCTTTGAGTGTGATCTCATTCTGTACAGCAGTCTGCTGGATATTATTTAAGATTAAAACACAATAAGGCAAACCATCCAAACAAGTCTGACAGCTGAAAAATGAGTAATGATGGGTGGAGAGAAATGAAGTGCAGACGCTCCTGGGATAAGTATAACTGGTTCAAAACCTAATCAGCAGGTTTCGTTATAACTCATTACGTATATCCGCCTGAGTCAAAGTGACGAATGCTGGAATGCCGTGAGTCAGGTCAGAAAAATGTTCACACACACATTACCACACCTCAGAGTATGTTAATGTCTGTTTGACCTGGAGTAACTTCTTCAGTAAATCTGCGGAACTCTATTAAGATAGATATACAAGATCTATACTCTATCTAGATAGACCTATAAGATAAGATATACCTTTATTCGTCCCACAGTGGGGAAATTAACTATTGATAAAGAAACTGATGTATTACGTTATATATCATATATTATATTTTATTCTGAGAGATGAGTCTAACTTTAAAGTTACTGATATAAATATCAAACATACTTGAATTTCTTGGTACCTCACGATATGACACAATTCAGGGGGCTTTGATGATGAAATGGTTACTGATGCATCTCGATGCATTAAAGTTTCCAATATATTTGCTACACCAACCTGCCAAAGGGCAGACCACCATGTGGAGGCACCCAGCAGAGACTGGGGACCACCTCTTTATTTTGTGAGTTTGCACCAGACATGGCTTTGTAGGTGAGGCACACATATGATTAGGAGACACATGATAGAATAAAAATCTCCTGCAGCCTAAACAGAGTAGTTTATTCTTCACTTTTAACATAGTAGCGTTTTGCTGACGTTGATTTAATCTTGCTGATGCTGCAGTTATTTTTTATTTTATAAAAAACAATTCTGCAGTAGAAAGTAGCACATGGTCAGAAAGGTTTAGGAACCTCTGATGTAGTAAATTTCGAACAGGCAATTATATAGAGCAGATCATTTTTATTGTTGCCTGTTTTTGGTTTGTTTTGTTTTGTTGTTTTGGTGCCAGAAGTGACTGAGAGAGGTTGGGACTACCAGTTTTGAAACTTATTAGCCGTTAATTTCTTTTAATACGCATTGTCAAAATACATGAACATGCAATTGTTCTGTTATTTATTTATTTTCATTTCAGAAATCTGGTCACCTTAACTTGAAAGTTAAACTTGTTGGCATGCTTGCTAATTTTGCAAAGAACCAACATGAAGTTCTTGTTAGGTCTCTTTTCCCTTTGACTTCATAGAAGCCAAAAGTTTTCCAAACACCAGAGGAGTCGGTCGGATTGTTTTCACCTCAGTCACTCACATTTAGCCCTTAGCCGGTAGTCTAGCTCAGAATGTGAACACAACGCATGTTTTATGTCTGAGACATTTTATCTTCCAATTGGTTCACAAAAATATGTTTTATGTCCATAGCATCTGATCATCCAATAAGTACAACCATTAGTTGTTCTAGGCGCAAACTGAGTTTTGAATTTTCAATTACTGATTTCTTGTCATCGAGAAATAATCTTTCAAGAGAAAATCGTGATGAATCCAAGAAGTGAATTTTTTTTCCACTCCTATCAATGACACATCAGCCAGATTTTACTTGTTACACTCATAATATTGTCCATCTACTTCATCATGTTGATTCAGCAGATATTTCATGTATTTTCAATTAATGAAATTATGAAATTTGAATTAACTACTGAGTGGAGAGTGACTAAGCCATTTACTGTAACTTCATTTCTGTTTCAGTGTGAAAGCAGTTCAACATCACCTAAACCTGAACCTTTAGGAAAGAACAGGAAACTACCTAAAAGGGTGTAGCTTTACATGAACACCTGGCCTACTGTAGGTGTTCCCAGGGAGAAATTGCCCCACCCAATGTAACCTAGAGAAGTGTACACATACACAAACCCTCCTGCACAGCCGCCACCAGTTTTTAATAGCTGTGCTGGTTAGAAATAGTTCTGTTTGCAGACATTGCAATAAATAATTTCAAGCAAATTAAAATAAAGCAAAGCCAAGATACTATATATCAATTGGATGCATTTTTTTTTATTCAGATCAGCATCACATTTCACTGTATGATTTAGACAGGTTAATAAAGGCAGAGCCACTTTCTCTGGGAGTTGAATGTATCCATAGAATCATCTGAAAAGCATAATGACTGGACTACTGAGGGAAAGCCAGAGAAGACCTCCCCATGAATCAGCAAGCATGATCACTGGCATTGAAGGCCCCGATCTTCTTGTCTGTGAGCCCCACCACCCACACAACAGACCTAGTTGGCTAAATTCAACTCCATGCGACTTCCTGTGTGCTACCCTCCCCTTGTGAAAACATACCAGTGGGCACAATGTTGCTACTCTTGTCCCTCCACACTCTGGGTTTCCTCCTCTATCATTAGCTCAGCTGCAGCGGCATCATGGCACTGAGCCAAACTATGACATGCATCTAATAAGGATTTGCTAAAAATCAATACTAAGAAAGATCTATTTTTGAAACTTCCTCTAGTCTGTAAATAAACACTATCGAACATGCTGGAGAATTATCGGTTTCAGAGCAATTTAATATTTCTGTTCTTCAAAAGACACAATACATGGTTCTTTGTATATGGATGGTTGTAGTACGGATTGTACATTGCTGCTGATGAACACAGAAATGTATTTTTCACCTGATTTTCAGGTTACAATACTTTGTTTCTGGTTAGCAATTGTCATCAGTTTGTTCAATGAGCTGAAAATTATGCTAGACAACAATAATAGAGCAGAGATGGGAATAATTACCCAGACAAAGAAACCTGGAAAAAAATAAATCACAGTACTAGATGAGGTGGCGATACTACTGTGGTTTCTAACGCTGCTAAATTAATTAGCCTCCTCATAAACAGCAGACACGTCATAAATAGAAGAAAAACAACAGCAAACTGACAGCAGCAAAGTTCTGCCCCCAATTTCAACGACATTCACTTGATCTGTGCCTATGAGAAGTCTCATCTGCTCACTTCAAACCAAGAGCGATGGGACTGTCCTAGATCTTAATGGAATAATCACTTCTGAGGTATTCAACATAGGAAATGACAACTTAAATGAAAGGGAAAAACCCTGAAGCCGGAAAAAACACATTTCCCAGCTTATAATAGCTATCTGAGTGCATATAGAGACAGAGAGAGGACAACTTTCTCAGGTTTTGTATGACATTCATCTAGTATATTCAGTGGGATACCAGCTTCTGTTAACTAGACACACAAATGGAGGCTTAAATACAAAGCATCTGTCTCATACAGACCACCATAGACTTGTTTTTAAATATTTGTATTTCTCCGCGACCCAGAAACAGTAGAAGATGGATGAATTTGTATTTCTATCTCAGTGTCTTCATATTGCTACAGTTTACACTAGTTTCATTTCATTTCATCATTAATGTCCACTAATTTTAATAAGTGAACCAGGAACAGCAGTAAAATCATTACTATCCCTAAACTTACATGGTTACTCTTTCTCAACTACCCTCACTGCTCAATGACTAATGCTGACTCACTGTGATGACCTGAGCTTAAGTGATTTCAGTCATGGTGGTGTCTGGGTCCACTTCCTTCAAATCAGCTTCTCATCACCAGTAAAGCATGACAAAGCGTTTATCCACGATTAGGCTATCAACATAGGAATTTTTGCATAAACTGAACAAGCACAAGGCTTTTATGACACTCAGTTGAGCTCACAACAAAACACAGATGGGACCAGTCCCATGGTTTTGCTTTGCATTTGGAAGCACATTTTAATTTAGGAAGTAGCTGGGCTCCTATGTCACATTGATCACCAAACCCCCCAGAGTTGTATTTCCAAATATATTGACAGTCAAATATCTCTGTTAATGAAATGACCCACAGTTGGGTCAAGAAGCCACTAGCTAGTTACATCTAAATCAAATACAACGATGACATACTTACACAAAAATAATTCAGCTAATTAAAACACAGCTGTCAATTTTACTGACTGAAAGATAAGCTGTGGTGTTTTTGACCATTTCCCAGGATATGGAGAATTTTTTCTATAATTGGCTTTGTTTTGTCTCTTGTACAGTCACCAAATGCAGCAATGAGCCAACAAAGCCAGATAAGACTACAACGGCTTGAGAGCTAATGGATCTTAAATAAGTGCAAGGTTTCAATATGAAAAATAGCAAATCTACAAATGTTTTACAGAAAAAAATTTTAAATTGAGCCTGTTGTCAGGGGTTAAGGATGTTTAAAGGATTTTGGCAACAGATTTACTGAAACATAATAAAAAAATTTTGTTACCAAATACTCCACACACACTTTTGCCTCCCTGAATATATGACACAGCAGGTTGTGTACGCGGAGTTACTGCAAGGCTTATGAAATCGTGGAAAAGTGTGATACGTTTTCCTGTTCTTCAGTGTGCCAACATTGCTTAAATAAAGCATTACAACATGTCCTGCTTCTCTTTCTGATGAACACTGTGCTCTTCTCAGGCCCCCAAAATGCAACAGATGGATGTTAGATGCAGTTCATAAGCAAAAACCAAATAATACTAGAGGTAATTATTACCATCTGAACACTATATTTCTGCTGATTCATTGGAGAATATGTGTGAATCATACTCATACTATTAGTTTGCTTCAGTATGCACAGGGCATGGATACAAGGCTGAAGATGAAAAGTCATGTCACTGTGGTCCCTTTGATAGCTCGGTTGGTAGAGTGGAGGACATCAGGGGAGAAACATGATGTATCCTTAGGTCACTGACTCAAAGGAGTGTTTTTGCTAATTTCCATCCTTAGGGACTAATGAAGGGTTGTCTTATATGACATTCTATTTTATCGTTTTCCTCATGCAAAAATTGAGAGCAGGGTGGCGGATGTCTCCTGTCACACCTGCCTACCCACCAACGGGTTTGTGTCTGACCGAAACGGTGTTTACATTTCTGCCTATTGCTCAGTGGTGATATGGGCTCTAAGCCTTGACAAACACCCATTAGGAGAGAATCCAGTTTCCACATTAAAGGGATTAATGGATTAACATGTTTTTGACTTGGTACTTACAATTTTCCTGTTTGCTGTGATATATGACAGATACATTCAATTGCAAGCATTTCTAAAATGTTAGCATTGTCACAGGAGAACTGAGGGCAAAATTTGTTAACCTTGTAACATACACTACATCTCATGTAGAGTTACGTGTATATGGAGGATATATTATATATATTGAAAAAAACAAAACAAAAATGGCTGAGTCCTTGGGGCAATAACTAAAAACATATAATCAAACTGAGATTGTCATCTTGATAGCAGCACAATGCTTCCCTTCTAAACCAGGTTTCATGAGCAAACTGTAGTTAACTACATACCAGCTGTAACCTCATGACAGCAATTTAAGAGATACACCACAATGTCTGCAGTGTATCCATCATGATTAGAGGTTCTGTTCGGGAAGATCTTATACTGAAATGTCAGATTATTTTAAGTAAAAGGCTTTATTTGGGACATCACTCAGGCCTGATCCCACAGCTTACAAACTTCATATCACTAGGATTTCCTGTACATTAGAAAATATTACAAGCTGTACAGCCAGGCGTGTGCATCCTATTTTGGAGCAATGTTTTTTTTTATCTTAAAGTGAGATTCAGTACCTTTAAAGAAACCCCGCCTCACTTCACAGCACCTCGCTGCTGTAAAATTCAGCAAGGTGATAACTCTTGTCCGAAATGTTGCCTGTAAATCAAAGAGCAGAAGCAGCAGCAGACAAGCAGATTTTTGCTGAGCGAGAACCACAAAGGGTGTGGAATGGGGGGAGGAGGAGGAGGAAGTGCTGGTGGTTTGCCTGCTGTGGATCTATATTAAGAGTGTCAGAGTGTTTTCGACATTGAGGTTTTTATTAAAATGATTCTGTGCTGTCTGTCAAAAAGCTGTAAGGATATAACCACTGTCTGTCACTATATGCAATGATGTCTGTCCCATATGGGTATTTTAGGCCACAGGGTCAAATTAGGGAGGGGAGGTTAGGCTGCTGCATAAAATCAAACGCCAAAGCAAAAACTTTCCAACAGTCAGCCAGTTACGTTTCCACTAGTTTAAGGTTTAGTGTAAAGGAAACTTTATTTCTTAATTAATGTCAGCTCTCCTGGCATTATGTTCAACTTAATGTTTACTTCTTGCAACTAGTAGTCACAAATGTAAAAACAGAGAGCAAAACACAAGAATACTGAAAACTGTAAAACAAAAGTTATATACAGTTCTAAAACAAACCAAAAAAAAAAAAAAGCAATAAGTGTAGGCATATGGACGAAATGGACTTTCCACCATAAAAAAAACAAAAAACAAAACACACATGTTCTCCTACCAGGCAAAGACTGACTTTCTCTGAGGTGAACCAGCTGCTCTGTTGGGCTAAATGGTCAATTAGTGGTTGTTGTTATTGTCGGCATATTATAGAATAACTCTCTTAGAATAGAAACGTGGGTAGGCACTCCAGGTACTTTATGCCCCAGTGCCATTATATTCAGATAGCCATCCAACAGTTTAGGAGGATTAGGTTTTGCTTGGAGTTTATTTTTGAAAATTTCTTCACTTTGTCCTTCATTAGAAATTGTTCATGACAAGACTGACAAGGCCAGCGCACTGAGCTGCTGTGCACCCCCAGGAAAAGAAAAAGCGCCAGAGTACATCTCAACAGGACATCAAGCTTCATAACAGCGTATGTCTAATAAGAGGAACTCTCAGGGAGAGAGTTTCTTCTATAGTATCACTGTACTATGACTTCAGGTTTACTGTGTTGTTATTCCTGTTGTAATGTCACACCTTATTTTTTACTTTGACTACTGTAGCAGCTAGACAGATAATCTATAAGGAATTCAATATGCGTTTCCTTTTGTAAAAGAATAAGGAAGGTTTATCCTACTTGTCTGTTCAAAATGAGAATAATTGGAATGACACTACACTTCACCCGTCTCATCACTGACCAGACAACCCACCTGTTAACAACTTTACGCACTTTCAAGTAGGTTTTAGTTTCTAAATCTTCAAATTCATCCCTTTATCAGAGTAAAATTATGACATTCACATTCAGTTAACCCAACCTAACCCTCATCGAACCAGTGTTCCCCGATCTTTGCAACAAATTCCAGGGATGTACACTAGGACACTTTGATGTTTGTGATTTTTTATGTCTGGGATCACTGCTTTGTCACTGAGTTGTTCACCATTTCTTGGTGAGCATAATCAAGGTTTAAAGAGTGAATTAAAAAATACTGATTTGATGTATGGATGCTGATTAAAAGGTGTGAAAAATGCATGAGAAGATGAACCTTCACAGTCATGACATTATTTACCATTAACCTATTCCTGCTTTCTCTTCTGAAATTGTGTGTAATGGAGCATATAAACCATTGTCCCAGTTTCAGCTCCGCCTTGGCCAGAGGTAATGATATCAGTAATAGTGCTGACTGGCTGAGAGAGGCCTGGATTTTGTTGCCAAATGTAGTAACACCAGTCCCCCCTGAGAACATTGAATAAGGTTCTTCTTATTTGACAGTTACCATGGTTTCATACATGTATTAACAGCCCTATTCATTTCCAACTGTTATGCATAGGTCATGATGCCTGTGATTCAGGAAATACTTAGAAAAAATGTTAAACTCAGTTGTCCACTACTGCAAAATCTTGGTTTAGTTTAAAGGTGATAATCTCAGTCTACTGTGATATTTGGGCTACACTTAGAGTGCAGTGACATGAGAATGATACTGAAGATAAGATAATATAAGATAATGAAGGTCTCACAGGAAAGCAAACTAGATGCTATATCGGAATCTAAAAGCACCATCACTATCATGTATTATATGAAAGAGGATAAGAAAATGCATCTATGTTTTAAAGTCTCACCATGACTGTGAAAATAAACACACAGCAAACTGCACCAGGGAGCAGAGTGTCAAGATACAAAACACTGATAAAAACAACAGCATAAACAGAGGATGAAGGATTTCAACACTGCTGGCCTGACCACTTACTGCCATTCACCTACATCGACTTTAAATAAAGCTGACAAACAAGTGACAAAGTGACAAGCTGACAAATGCAAATAGGTAGTTTGGCCAATGTCCATTTCACTACTTTGGAAACAGCAATATGTAAAGTTAGAGATAAAAGAAAAGCAACAAATATCTGTCCTCTGAAAGCATGTGATATTAAATAAACTGGTAATAACACTGCATCATCATTGTCTTATTGTTGTGATGCATTTATTAAAACTATGATCCCAAAAAAATTATTAGTCATTCTCACCCATGATACAAACACTCCTCAACAACCTGTTACTAAATATAATTTACTCTTCTCTGAACTTTGAATCCCTTTGCTCTTCTTAAATAATGTTGTCATACATTTTTGCATAATGATTATGAGTTTAGGAAAAACTGAACCAGGTGAACAAAGATTTCAAACAGACAAGGTCATCCAACAGTTGTTCCCCCTCAATAAACCCCTTTAATCAGCTAAACCTTGAAATACAGTGTTATCATCACATCCTCTCATTGCCCTGTAAGCTGGTCTTTGGCTTTCTTCCATGTTGAGGAGTATGTAACTGATCTTGGCACAAATTCTAGCACAACCACATGCAATCGTGACCCCATGCCCACTCCTCTGATGAGATCGCACCTGCCTGTCCTTTGCCCCCTGCAGACACAAATCATTCACACATCTCTCCTCTCATGCTCTGCTACTTCCTGTCTAAAACACAATAGCTCACATTTCTAGCAAAATGAAGAATCCTCAGGAAAGTATTTAAGGATTTTAAACAGAATGTAAGACTAAGACTGCAAGACCGCACACGGCGACATAGTGGTTAGCGCTGTCACCCCACAATAAGAGGGTCACGGGTTTGGTTCCCAACCTGGGTCCTTTGTTTTATTTAGTTTGCATGTTCTACCTCACAGCTAGAAAATGCCCAGTCTTACCCCAGACTGGGCATTCATGCCAAGCCCTCTGACGCTTTGCCACCACTCAACCTAACAAACTACAAAAATGGTATCAATGTTTGGAAGACCACATTTACTTTATTTCACAAAACTCCCCACCTCAATTTGGCCATCCCTCTGTCACCCAGGTCTGGAAAAACATTACCAAAACAGAATAGAAACGGGCCTCTTCCATCCCAAGAATATCCCCTGATTATGCAAACCCCCTCACAATCCCACAGACTCCATGCTATTATTCCCTGACTTCTTTATTGTTGAACCATTCTGCTTGATGTAACCACACAGTTCACCATCTTTAGTACAGCAGTACATTATGTTGGTCACATAGAGTTCTGTGAGCATGTGATATCCAGCCCTTCATAATTGCATAATGGCTTCCAGTGAAATCTTTTATTCATTCAAACTAAGTCTTGACTACAAATTACTCAAGCTTTGGTGCGTCCTATCAAGTCTTTTCAATTCCAACAAAGCTACTCAACCTGAACATTCCTTCTTTGGTGAGAAGGGTGTGCTTCAGACTAATATGCATTACTCAACATATGATTATGTATTAGAGAGTAAAGAATATGTAGAATGTGAAATATGCTCCAGGCTCATTTACGTACGCATCTCTAAACTATGCAGGAACAATTGCTATGGGCAGCCAATGTGGCGCTGGCAATGTCATGAGAGAGGTATAATATATTGAAGTATTGTATTGAAGTCTCTCCTTCCAGTACAATCAGCTGTTTACAGTGTCTGCTGGAAAATGGATCAATCATCATAGACTGAATAAATTAGACTGAATCCGTACAATATCCCTTCATGTCCAATTACTTACAGCCAGGTTTTCATAATGACTGATATAATTTTAAAAAAATGTTTGCTTGCTTTAATGTCCTTATGTGTCTTGATTTGGACATTGTCCTGCACCAGTGGATGCAGGACATAGTGGACATAATGTTCAGCACAAAGGTATTTACCACAGTTTGTTTATCAAGTCACAGCTAAGACTAAAAACAGTTGCAGAATAATTTAAAAAGGGGCCTGAGCATTTACATTCATAGTTACACTGATGCTGATCATAGGACTACTGAATTCATTAACCTATTGGACAGCCTAGAATTTACTCAAAATGTCAGAGTGGCGACACATCAGAATGGTAATATCATGTCGGCTACACATTCAAATGTTAGTGTGTTTGACCTACATACACTTACAAAATTAAACAAGGCTGTTACATAGTACCTATGAGGGAGTCAGTACATGTGTGGGGTCTGGTCACTAATCTAATCTAGTCCTAGTAACCACTATTCAATGATTCTCATTTGCTGGTAATGCGCTACAGTGATAGCAAAGTGTTGAACCCAGATGACAACCCAGAGTGACTGATTTAATCAGCACTAACACCTTTCACATCATCACTCATGACAATGACAGGTCCACAGCTGAATTTAATCCATTCATTAAGAGCCTCAGATCAATACTACTTAGGAAATACTTGGCTATGTGTCTGACTGAATTGAATTGCTGAATTGCTATCGGCAGCATAGAAATAAAGTTCATGGTGATCTTGAGTCAGGGCATATTTTACAGATGTGCCAGCAAAGACACTGAAGGTTAAAGTATAACGTCATGTCATATCTTCTGTGGAAAGTTGCACTTAAGCCAGAGCTCACAGCACACAAGGTATAGTTTTCTCCCATAGAGAAGATAACTGGTTGGTAATTTAGTCCAACAAAGAAAAGAAATAAACCATTTTCATATTGTTTGTGGTGAAACCTACATATTGAGGATTCTAAACTCAGTATGGGAGTTCATTATCATGTAAAGTATTACTGATGCAATGACCAGAAAAGTTTAGTCAATCCCTCTTTCATACAGTTTAATGGTTTCATGGAGAAGCAGAGCAACACTGGACAACCTGAACATGTACAAACATGCCTGACACCTATTTGCATTTGTCCATTAAATAGCAAGACAACTAAAATATTGAATGAAAGACTGAAAGGATCGATAAAACTACAACATGCATAAATATGATACATTGAACATCTAAATCCAAGACTCTATGAGACTCTCTTATTGGCACTATTTGGAATTGCACACCACCATCAGAAGGCCATTACCTGTCAAAGGTAAACAATCTGGAGAAAATACATGCTTTCTGAGTAATTCTGTAAGGAAACCAAAAGTCAACTCAATGACGCACAAACCAGTATTGATGAATAGGTCATATAGACAGCACTGACCTCACTTAGACTAATGCTTTGGATGCAGAGTCCTTGAACATGATTTAGTGTGGTTTCCTAGGCTTCAGGCATAATCAGTAACTTACTGAAGACTGCTTTTTAGACAGAAATCCTGTCGCCACAATCCAGAGATTCCTGAGATGCCTGTGGCATGACTGATGTTTGAAATGTGATATTCTAACAGTTAGGTAGGAATATATACAGCTTGGATTTTTGCTCTGTACTTCCTGGAACCAATGTGATAGAGGAGTTTTGTGTATTTCCCTGAAAAGAGCTGAGTGGTTTATCACTTGGCAACCAATTCTCTCTCTAGTTGTCTGCTAATTCATTTATCAACATAAAGGACTATTTGTTAAATCACTGCCAACAACAGCATTTATCCCAAGCAGTGATTCTCTATGCCAGTGTTTCTCAAATGGGGTACTTGAGGGCACTGCAGGAGGCATGAGAGATTTTTTAAAAATATATGTTAAAAATAGCAATCAATTCAAAAGCCCTTAAAAATGGTTTAGGGTTTTTTCGCTGAGTACCCTCTAACCATTAGGGGGGACTCAGCTAAAAAAAATATTTACATGGGGTACTCCACTGAAAAAAGGTTGAGAACCACTGCTCTATACTATTGCTGCAATGATGTACTGAGCACTTTAAAAAGTGTTACTCCATATTTAAAGCCTTTTTAGGGTGTTGGGTCTTTTGTTGCCTTTCCAAACCCAAAGAGACAATGGAATAGGACAGGAATAAAATACTGTGTGTTTTGCTGTGTCAACATGCTCAGCAAACCTGGCTCTTTAACTTACTATATATGATAATAGCAAAACATAAATTCCACGGCTGAGGAGTCTACCATTAGCTAGGTAGTTATAATATGTGTGGTTTCAAGTTATATTAGAAGAGGCTCATTCAAGATCAACATAGCTACTGAAGGCCAATATCTGATACACTTGTGTATCAGATTGTAGGGTCATATTAGCCTCTCTGTTCTGCTATACATTTGGCAGAAAAAACTGCTAACAAGAGTGACCAACTTCAGCTTGCTGATGGCTAAAAAATTATGACATAGATAAAAGTAGCCATTCTTTTAACAGTTTCAATGACAGACAATAAGGCCAGTGGGTCTGATAGTATCACAATTCCTTAAATGAGCAGGTAAGTGTCTTGGGATGTTTAACACTCCATGAAGTTTTCACATTACAAGGTAATTACTGGGGAACACCAGTACTGACCAAATTGCAGGACCGGACTTTGCCTTGAGATGAGTGTGAATCAGGGGTAAATTCATGTAAACTTAGGTTAACTTGTCTGCATCCATCTGAGGATTAAAGCTAAGAAAAGTTATGACATCTCAGATATAAAACAACTTACAGAAATATGTCTCAAGATACTGCAAGTGTTTCAGAAAAAGAATGTGGGTTTTATTCAGATTAATGTGGGTGGAGGCAGACATGCATTAAATTCCAGCACAGGTGAAGCCAGGGACACACCTGAGTTTGGCTCCTATAGAAAACCTGTTAGATGTCTCGGGTTAACAATAACAATGTGTTTCATAATAACAATAATAATATTGCCTATATTGTCTAGCATTACTGATTGTGTATTGGTTCTTCTTCTGACAATGACAGAGTGTATAGAATTGCTGCACATTTTCTCTTGTTAAAAATTATTTTGTAGAAAAAAGAAAATCTGGGTCACACTGTGCTAGTGATACTATGGCTTTGTGAGGGAGAACATTTATGTTAGGCAAAGAAATGAATTCTTTTCACTCAGGACAATTTGGCAAGAACAAACAATGAGATGTTTATCTTTAGAAATCTCCAATTACAGAATGTTTCCCAATGGGTTGGCTGTACCTCTAGGCATTACATGAACTCAATAGAAGTAATATCGGCTCATGTTTCTCTAGTGTCTTTTATGTAAAAATGCTTTGTTCGCAGACTGGACCTAAAGTGGACCTGCTGACGTGGGACTCTACACCACACCAGTCCAATTGTTCAAACAAGCAGTGGATAATTCATGCAAAAGAAGGTTTGTCTGAACTTTCTTTACGAAAATGCAGTTATTCATCTTTAAAACCACCCTGGGTAAACGTCCTGTTTACTTTGGTGAGATATTTCTAACAGCTAGTGGGCCAGATCATCTAGATAGATAATCTTTGGTGTCCTGAGACTGACAGCCTCCCGTTACTCAGCCTGGGTTTTCAGATTAACTTCATCTGTAAACACTGCCTTCATATCTCATGAAATGTCAAAGTCAGCTCAAAGATATTAAAATATGAGAAACACATTTGTTAGCAATTTTCAAATACGTCTAGGGCATCTCAAATATGGCAGGTTTGTTGCATTGTATGTGGGTATTGTAAATTGATGATATGTGTTCTTATGTGGCAGCTTTCTTCCATTGCCATTGTTGCTACATCTATCTTGTTAAAAATATGATATATCTAAAGGCACTTCTTTGTTGAAGGGGGCCAAAAGGTTTAATGATTTTAAAAAAAGAGGAATTGAAAATTGTTTGTTTGAATTTTGGAATAAGTGAAATGTGATTCGATCCTAGGCTGCACCTGCTGTTTTATTCATTTCAGGAGTAAGTCAGTTGAAGTAGGTAATGGAAAATTTGCCTCCATCACACACACACACACACACATATACATACAACTATTTCTCTACAAAAAAAGCAAATAATGGACAATGTTAGTTAACTAGATGGCACTGGGACAAAATTATCTAAATGATAAACTAGTGGGATAGTAGAAATTCTAGTGGGAATTCTCAAATATTCTAAGGGACACTCTAATCAACAATTCTAGAATTACACTGACAATGTCACAAAGAATATACTTTATTAATCCCAGGCGGATAATTCTGCAACAATCTAGTATTTTTTAAAATAATCTATTATTTAGTACAATTTATTTGATTAGACCTTTAGGTAATAAGGCCTTATGAACATGGGACACTCAGCAGCAGACATGTTTATGTAACTCCTCCATCTACAATAGCATTCTTATCACTTTTAAACATCAGTTCCAGTGTCGTACTGTAGTCAAGCACAAGAATCAGCACTTGATGGCAGAGTGTAAATGTAAATGTAGTTACTGAGTTATTCAAACATAGGGGTGATGGGACCTCACTTCACCACAGATTTAGTCATTTCATCATCATCATGAAACAGCAGCTGAAACAACTAAAGTGTTGACACAACTATTTTGATGATCTACGGGGATGATGAAAAACATCAGCTGCATTCCTAATCTTTGGGGATTATTAAAGATGAATCAAACATTAAATATTTCAGCACCGAGTTAAAGGCTGAAAGGGATTTTTATAGATCCAACAGCAACTAACTTGGTCTTTTTTCAGAGGCCTGGCAACAGGCTTTACCAATTAAATTTGAGCATTTGTGATTGCTTTCATCGACTTGTAGCCCAAAACCCAATTATCTTTAGTTTATATTCTATATGACAGATATATTTGTGAAGCTACAAACAGGCATCCACTATTTTCTGGTGATAGAGACAAAGAAGAAAAGTAGATCTTCATGTGGTACCGAACCGTGAGCTGCTGTGCTGGTTTGTTTGTTCCCCGCTCTGTGAGCAGGTGTGTCGGCATGCTGAATCACCTCAGTGTGTTAAAATCCTCCCTGAGCTGTGCAGTCCGACCTGAACTCATCTGTCAGTGCAAGAACAGGAAACTTTCCCGCCCGTTGCTAACGACACTCACCGTCTCTTAGATACCGTTGCCGGTCTGCGCGGTCTCGGACTGCTCGAGCCCACTTCTCCGCCTCGTCCAGATTGGCACGCGGGTCGTGGAGCGCGCACAGCCGGAAGCTCTGCTCCAGCCTGAGCCGGACCGGCCCGGAGCTCATCCAGCGCCGCCTCAGCGGGTAGAAATAGGCCGACAGATACGCCGCCGGGTCAGCGTTATCAGCCGCCCGGTAAGCCCGGCAGCCGACGCAGTCCTTCAGACTGAGCACCACTTTGTTCCGCCCGACAGGTGCGGACGTGAGTCTCTGGACGACCAGGTCCCGCTCGGTCAGGCTCACTGCACACCGGACTTTTCGGTTGCCGGTCGAGGTGAATTCCCCGTAGAGTGTTACCGGGCTGCTGTCGGTGTGGCCGTCCGGGTCTGCTCGCCTCTGAGCCATCCTGGAGCTGGACTGGGAGAGACAGGGACGCAGCTCCGTCACATTACTGCCCGCCTCGGAGACGCGAGCAAAGTGAAGAGAGCCAGTCTGAGTCTGACAGCCTGCTGCTCGACCGGGGTCAAGTTGTCGAAATCAAACACACCACATCCGGCTACACTTTCACAACAAAAGCGACCAATTGGCGCACGTGTAATGGTTTTCTGTTCTCATAGGTCACTTTTGTTTTTAGTTTATTTAATCCCCCATAAAGAGTAAGTTAGTGTCGTTCTGTAGTCAAGAAAGTGTTGGAGAGGCAGCAATTGCCTACTGACGGATAAGCCATTATCTATTACACACACACACACACACTTTGACCGGGACACATTAAACACATTTATGGGAGTAAAGGGACCTTATAAGTCTAACAGACAATTTCTAAACCAGTGCTTTCAGCCACAGTTTCACACCAATGATTCATTGGCACCGATGGCCAAAGTCACGCTTTTTATTTTGAAGGGAACCCAAATTCACCGGGGGGGTTCTGCCTAACTCTTTGTGACTTGACGCACCTCCACTGGCCGCAGTTTTGATTGAATTTTACTGCTGTTTGTCAGACCTGCTTGTCCAGGAAAGGTGGGATGCTGCCCCCTGACGGTAGCATGGAAATATTTTGGGTCCTTGATGGATATCTATGTAACATTTTGCAACATTATGTCCTGTAAACTTTCATCTTATATTTCAAAGTGAAAATTTTTATATAGTTGTAAAAAAATTAAACAGAAATACAGACAATAGTATAAAAACCAGCAGCACGGCGGCATAGTGGTTAGTACTGTTGCCCCACAATAGGAAGGTCACAGGTTCCTTGCCCGGGCCTGGGGCCTTTCTGTATGGAGTTTGCATGTTCTCCCTGTGTCTGTGGGCTTCCACCAGGTACTCCGGTTTCCTCCCACCATCCAAAGACATCACGTTTAGGTTAATTGGTGACTGAAAATTGCCTGTAGGTCTGAGTGTAAGTGGTCTGTCTCTGTGTGTCGGCCTTGTCCGGGGTGTACCCTGCCCTTGTCCAGTGTGAGCTGGGATTGATTCCACCACCTGGAAACGGATAAGCGGTTGAAGATGAATTAATTAATTAATATAAAGAAGTAAATTATCTACTCACGTACTGAATCTGCTTTGAAATGCTGCATATGTCACTCAGAAAGGAGATAGCGGATTTTTATTTTTATTTATTTTTTTGGCTTCTTGTTTGATGAATTTTGTGCTGCATGGCTGTTGAATACTGATGCAAAACTTTCCAGAAACTGTTGATGGCTGATGATGATTGTGGCTCAGAGTTTAACTATGTTTCACTATTATAAATATTTGCTTTTTTCCCTCTGATGGGCATGACGAGAAAAGTATATGGGGTAGCTGTAGTGGATGAAGGAATCATGAAGAACAATTATTACTACAGCCCAGAGATAACCTTTATATCAAAAGACAAATGTGCACTAATAAACTCCTGCTCAATGAACAGTGACCTACTTCATCTGTAATGTGTCAATAATAATGACCTAGCCATGTCACAAGCCAATCACAGATGCTATTATCCTGTACTATTTAAAATGTTCAACACATTTTGCCAGCAATTTTAATTTTCTTTTTATTTTGATGGATGGGTGGATAGACAGTCACAGACAGATAGATAGATGATTAACACTAAATCTGTATTTTATTAGTTTTTTTTTTCTATTAAAAAATAAGACTGCAATCCTTCAGAATGAAGATAACATGTTGATGGTTTTTGTCTAGTTTGAAACAGCCTCTGCCCAACATGAAAGAAATTAGTTTTGATGAGGTGTTCAGTACATCCCTTTTATCATCAAACGTGGGCTGCTCTGTGCTGTTGAGGTTGTTTCTACTTCTGAATGATTTCCCACAATTTTTTTTATTTACGATCAACAGCAGCAGGTGCTAATGTCAACCAGCAGATGGTGATGTTGTATTTAGAAAAAAATGAAGCTCATTGCCACCATGCCACAAAGCTTATGGTTTGAAATTCAAATCTAATAAGTTGTTGGTCTTGTTGGCAATGTGAGGACGAGATGTAACTCACTACAGTTCTCTCGGGTATGTTTTCAGTTTTTGGTTTTAGAAGTACTCTCACTTTGCTTGATTATTTCAAAAGACAACTGAATTTAGAATACTACTCATTTTAGCATAGCATGTGATTCTTTATGCCCTGTAGTATAGATGAATACAACATTAAACTATAATACAAAATATTTAATTTCTGGGTAATGGGCCTCATTCCTTTTCCACTATTGGTACAGTGAACGCTACAGTCATGCCCCTGAATAGTTTCATCAATGCTATTATAAATTAATTGACTGGCAAAACATTTATCATCTTCATCATTGCAGCCATGATGTATTACATTAATACAGTGGCTCCCAAACTTTTTCTGCTTTAGCGCGGCGTTGTGACCCCGAAGTACAAACAAACAATCGCGGATGAGGAGACAATATTTATGCTCCCACAGCCAAAGGAAATAAATGTGTAGATGTTTGTGGATGGAAGGTTCGTTGTTAGCTTAGCTGTTAGCTTCCAAGTCTCACCAACCGGGGGTGTTTGCGTAGGCGGGGGAAGGGGAATTCTCGTCAACCAAATTGGGGACCAGCAGAAAATGTTTGGGAACCACTGACTTAGTCCATGGTCATAATATAATTCCCAAGGTAAGATTCCCCAGGTGACGTAGCTTGCTTTTTCTAGCATCGCCAGCAGAGAGAAGATGGTGGATAAACACCATCCACTCCTTGCCAACAGCAGCTCAGTATAGAAAGAAGAAAGAGTCACTTTTGAACCATTCTGCTTTTTATTATTCTTTTTTTAATAAATGCATGTTCTGCTTTCAGGTTTACCAAGTATTCTCAGATTAGAAAAATAAAATCGTATTTTATTTAGTCGGAGTGTATCGATTTATATTCCTGCAACATCGATAGGTGCTCGGTAGTAATGTGTCAGTCGCGAACGATACGGTTCTAAGAACCGGGTCTTTGAAATTAACAACAGGAACCGGATCCTGCCTAGCTCGGACTCGCTTAATTTTTTTTCCTTTTTTTTCTGTTCAAGCCGCACATGATTGGTCAGCTACATGAGCAGTGAGCAGGAGGGGGAGGTGCGGGGGCTACACATAGCACAAAGAGAGAACAGTCACTAGCACGCCCACACAGAAATGCTGGAAACAGGTGGTAATTGAAAATGAGTGGCAGGAAGAGAAGCAAAATTTTGATGCATATCAGTTTCATTGATCAACCAAAGGCAGAATGGGTGACCCAGGCTTCAGTCTACCCACGCCTTGCACATGTGATGGCTGGAGACTGTGTATTGTGGCCACATCCGTCCCTCTGAGCGAATCGTCTTTACAGAGGGAAGGAACAGAAGCAGCCCTTCAAAGCTGAGGCATTTCTCAATGCCAATCTTCTCTAAAGACTAGTTGAAACTGTTACCTGTTTTTCTTTTTCTTTTACATATTTGTATTTATTGCTAATGTGTTGTTGTTATTGCTTTTATTTTGTTCTTTTGTGTTTATAGTTGTTTCACACTAAATAGTTAAAAGTTGATGAATAAATAAGTATACAATCAGAGATTGGACATTTTCTGTAATTGAGAAGGGTCTTTGTTTTTGTACATTTTTACATGTATTTATTTTTTGTAGCACTCTGCTCCATGTTGATTATAATAAGATATATGAATAATGAACATTTGATATAATGTATGTTCTTAGTAATACATTTTACATATAATTGCACATTATTTATGGTAATAAATTAATTTAAGCAACAAAAAATCTGAGGAGCCACTTGAGAGCTGAAAGAGTCGACTCTTTTTAGTGAGCCCTGCCAAAATACCCGGCTCTCTAAATCGAGCCGGAATTCCCATCACTCGTGCTCGACGTCTATCGATCTAAAATGGATTCGAAAGGTAAATAATCGATTGTATTGGATTTATCACCTTGTAATTCGACGCTTTCACTATATATTGAGGTGCAAATTTCAGTCAATTAATAACAGTATAACAGTAATAATCAATATACAGTAATAATTAAGTATAACAAAACGTTACAACTTATTTCGGGTTTTTTGCCGTTATTGTCATGAGGCTTTATGATTTGTGTCCCGCAAAAATTGAGCTTCACAGGAGAAGCAGAGTTTGTGTTCTTGGAGGTGTTAAATGGATGTTGTGAGCCAGATGTTTTTCACCAGCTACTGAATCTCCACTTCTCATCATAATGTCGCTGGTAATTGGATAACAACACCTTTGGACAGCTTGCTTTAAGAAACGTTTACGACAAATTCATCTCCTGCGCAGAAACACGCCAACCTCATGAAAGAAGAAAATATAAATTCTGCATCTTGTAGCTAAAGAGTTTTAGTTTCTGAATGGGGGTTTTGGTAACAGGTAGGAAATATTTGAGGTGAACAGAGAATTGGCAGTGAAATCAGGATGTTTCTCATCTCTCTTTTTTTCCGTTTTCATTAATTTCTATCTTGGATAAAAGGATAATTTTCTGTGTCTTTGGGGTGAATGGGGCCAAAACCTTTGAGTGAGAGCCATCATCTGTCCACATCTATCAACACCTCATTTTACAAGATTTCAATACATTTTCACATGCAGTGCTGAGTCCAGGATGCTCAGCATAGGACGAACATCTGAATTATTCCAACCTGCCAAGGTCAATAAGTGAGCCTCCAAACCTCGCATATCTATATTTTTCGTATTTGTATTCATAATTTGGTAATGGATCCAGTATTTCCTTACCTTCCCACTGTCTTTAAAATTTACTGTTGCATGTAAACAAATTCCTTCAAATGAGATAATGAACCAGATTCTGATTCTGATCAGAATCAGTTTTTAACTCCATCAGTAAACTGATGGAGTTAAAATGTTTGGATGTCACTTACTAATGTTTTGTTTTTGTCAAGACCCTGCTGTCAGGGGACCCTAAGGAAGGTTTACCAGAGGTCAGTGGTAGGGTGTCTCTCCTTGTCCCAGGTGTCAATAAGCAGTTACCGCTCAAGGGCAAAGCACAAACCACATCCTGCTGCATCACGGAGCACTGTAGGATTTATCTTTACTATTTCCTGTGAAATTAAGTCTTGCGTTCCTGCGGCAAGTAATCATGTAAAACACCATTCCAGCTTTAAAGAGGATGTGAACATGCCTGCCCTGATCGGTGCTGAATCAACGCTCATGAGAATCAGAATCTCCCCAGTTGCCTCGTTTATCTTCCCCATTAATTAAAAGGTCAGTATCTACCCAGAATGAATGAATGAGAGACCAACAAGATAACTAGTTTTGTTGGTCTGTGTGACTGCCATCTTAAAGGGAAAAGTCGCTGTTCAGCCTTCAATCTGGAAGACAACACCTGCCACACTGAGTGGACCATCATGTTTAATTTTATTCGTTTTATTTTATTAAATTGCCACAGTTGCCACAATTGTCACAGATGAGAGGACTGCCCCACCAATGTGAAATCTGTTAAAAATTCCTTTTTAGCACATATACAATTTAACAAGTAAACTGAAGTTTAAAAGTGAGGTTTTTGTTGTAAATGTCATTTTACATCCTCTAGCTTACACTAAACCTTCACCCATCACATGCACATTCAGAGTTGTTAATGAAAAAAAGAAAAAGTCTTTTATTTGACTGTAAAGTAAATTAACTTCTTTCCCAACACAGCATTAGTCTATTAAACAAAAGTCAACAAGTGAGTTAAAAAAAGGTTTGAACTCAGCAGCAGAGTGACTTACCTCTCCAAAGATTGATGTGGGAAGAAGACAAGAGCGACAAGACAAGAGTCCTACAGTTCTGCTCTTCATCCATTGTGATGTCACAGTCAGCGGAACAGAAGCAGTTCTGGTTCTGATCTTCTGGTCTCAAAGGTTCTACAGGAGGAAACACACATTCCTGTGTACAGAGGTCACTGCCACACAACTCTTAAGATGACAGGCTCAGCTGTGGTAACGCAACACTGAGTAATCCAGTGCAGTAACAACAATAACAACAACAGCCACTTTCACTCTATCTCACTCCTACATCTCTTTGCCTAGTGGCTATTTTGTGTCTTTTACCTTTATTTTTTCCATTTGTTGTCTTAGTTTTAGTCATTTTGTGCATTTCTTTCCCTATCAGTTTTCCCTTTATAATCATCAGCTCCCCTGAAAATATTGACAGTTATTTTGCCATGCATAATGCATTTATTTTAATTTTCATCATCTCATCATGTGTAAAATTCAGCTTTGCTAATGCACCGTTCATGCATGAAACGGCTTAAATGGTGACGCTCCCTTAAAATAGCCCTGTGTGTCGCTCTGGCAGTAAAGTTTTTTTTTCCTGCACAAAATTATATCGCCAGACATAATTTTGAATATTTGTCAATGGTCATGATAGGTTTGTCCAAAAACAAAAATCCTGAACCTAGAAAGACTGGCCTGTAAAGAAATTGAGTAACTGTGTGTGTGTGTGTGCATCTCTGCAGTTGCTGTGTGCTTCTGTACTTGTATTGTTAGCATTAGCAGCATGTGTTTTCAAATTGATGAAAAAATTTTATGAATTTGTCTGTTTTCTTGCTTTGCAGATGTTTTCTTAAGTTGCAGTCCATTGAGCTGTCAGGGCCTCTGTTCTTCATCATCATCATTATTATCATTATTATCTTCAAATGAACCAGCAGTTGGCAACATAAATAAGATTTATGTTGTTAACTGCAGTGGCTGCTGATATTGCCACCATCTTCTGAAGCTGCCCATCAAGGAAAAGGCAGCTGTGTGAGTTGATAGTAAACTCTTGTTTGAAGTAGAATTGGCTTTACCATCTGTGTTTTGCAGCTGAACTTGATAGTTGTGTTGTTGCTACAGGAATGTGGAACTGTGAAAGACAAAACAAAAAAAAAAAGGAAGAAGAAGACCACATTTAATTTTGATTTTCGTAACTTTTCTTATACGTTGTGCAAAAGACCAATATCATCAGATTGTGTGTCTGTTTCTCTGTTGTGGAGATTAAACCTGACACTGGATCTGAGATTTCATCTAACACAGTTGATCTCATCGGCTCTGTGTGAAGGCCAAGATTAGAAATGAAAGAAGGGATTTATACCGTAAAAAAACAGACAAACAATTTGGTAAACAAACCTGATTGTGTGTTTAAAGCCACAACAGCCCTAACGCATTCGGACCTGGATTCCACTAGGTGAGCTCTGGTATCTGGTCCAAGATCCTGTTCTGCATGATCTGAAGTGGGCTATTTAATGGGTCAGACTGGTTTGTTCAGCACATTTTATAGGCCTTGGATTGGATTCACCTTGAACTTGTTGTTCTTCCTCAAATCATTCCTGAAGCATTAGTGCAGCAAGGAGCTACTTACCGTCATATGCAACAAATGGTCTGACAACGTTATCCATCAGAAGTAGCTTTAACCTTTTCAGAGGTTGGACCGCAGTGTGAGGGGGTTTTCTAATGAGTGACTGACTCAGGGTCAGAGGTCAGTATCAGGCCATGGCACTTTAGCACTTTAGCCACCCCGATACACATTCACTTCCATTTGGTGTGACGTGGACGCTAACGGCTAAGCTAACAACGAACGAACTAAACTTTTAACTTTTTTCCAGTCATAAACTTTGAAATATTTATTTCCTTTAGCTGTGGGAGCATGAATGTTGTCTCCTCGTCCGTCTCCTCGTCCGTCTTTTTTGTCCACGCCTTGGTCACCATGGCAGTTGTTTGTTTGTATTTCCTCTCTGCGTGTTTAAATGTTTTATGTTTATGTTTATGTATGTTTATGTTCAGTGCTGCCCTGCTGTCCACTGCAGTGCATGTGCTATAATATTTTAATAAAGTTAAGTTTAAAAAATATTTTCTTTTCTTTGAAATGTGTTCTTAATCACCCCCACTTTTAATTTATCCAAAAAAAGTCAAAATGAAAACACTTTTTTTTTTTTCCCTGGGTCTCAGGAGGGTATAGAGGGAATAATAAAGATGTCTTCCTCTTCTCCATAGTCAAATCAAAGTCATTCTTGCGTTGTTATACTGCCCCAGGCGCTGACATATGATCTACTGAGAGGGGAAGAGTGGGAGGAGTAGGAGGAGGAGGTAAGCATATATGCAGATGGAAATTAGTGGTCTCAGTAAACACCTGGAGCCAGAGGGGAAACAAGATGATCTTATTCGCATGCAAGTCATGTGCTTCTAAAACGCACAGGTTTTCATCCACTTCACACCAGAAGATAGGTAGGCATCACCTTAATTCTCACTTTAGATATGAATGCAGTTTTCCCCCAAAGGCTTTACTTTGAACATGAACTTATTATGTAATTTGCTGCAATGGTGGGAGGGGGGGGTGCCTCTGAGAAACATGCATGTTTCTTCAGCGTGAAATCATTGCACACACTATCACCCTTCACTACAAAAGAGGCCTTTCATTTCAAACTGCAGGGTAGATGCCGATTTCCTAAAAGCTATTGATTGAAAATGGCACAGCTGAGGAGCGGGAGAGGAGCCATGAATGGAAACAGTAGATTCCCACTTCCACCGTTCTCCAGCTGTGAGCTCTATTGCTGCCTGGCCTTGGAGGAGGGAGGTGGATGGGGGCGTCCCTGCATATGGTGGTTTTCATGAGATTTAAGAGACATCGCTCTCACTCCCCAGGCTTTGAGGGGTTTCATCTCAGAAGGGCGATGAAAAAAAAAGTTTTTGCCTCACACTTTGTATACGCATACTCTAGTTTGTACTAATTGCAATCACTAGCGTTCTTCGCCATCTGGTTTCATCTCCTGAATTTGAGACCATTGACTCAAGCTTAATAACTCTTCAGCAGCCATTATGGCAATGTAGCACAGATGTCAACTCAGTGCATATAAAAATGGTCAATGCATTAAGCAAATTTTTGCTTATATAAGATACAACTCACTGAGCCTGTCTCTGTCCTATCACCACCCCACACTTTTCATGCACACACACTGACAGACAACTGAGTGGGAGGAGGGAATGTCATATACCTCAGCAGTTAGTTAGCATTGGCTTCCGACATGACAGAGTTCCTGTCCGGATCGCTTAACACTGATGGCTTGCAGAAAGGTTTCGCCTGTCTGCCTAGCTCTCCTTCAGTTGCCCCTTAATTCTGCTCTGTTTCTTCAGATGCCCACCCCCTCTGTCAAGGCCTTGCTATAATTCTTTAAGAGTTATGCAAACCTGTGTCTTTCTGTCAAACAATGAAACATTTGAAGCCCTGGAATGAGTGATAAACAGTCACATATTGTGAAAATTATCATTTAAAACTGATAAAGTAGTTGCTGTCAGGGTACTCCATGGAGAGTGATTTTATGCATTTTCTTGCAAAATCAATATACATCTTCTGAAGACCAGTGGCTGTGACAGCTACAAATGTGATTCTAAACTACTCTAAGGAACCATGCTGGCAGCTTTGTGGGGTGATCAGGCGCAGCGGGACTTTGTGAGCAGAGGACATTACCAGATCAGCTGTTAATATATTCAGTATTCTAATCTGTGAAATAGAAATGGGGTTAATCCAACTTTAATGTATTTTGTAACTACTTTACTGTGATAGACTATAATAGTCTATATTAATGATCAATTAGTAAGGTTTCCAAAATTCTGTCATGTTGTACATTAGTGTGATTATATTTAATGAATAGTGATTAGTTTTAAAGATGTTTAGTAAAAAAAAGTAATCAAATGTAAAAAAAAAAAAACTAATTTAAAGTTGTGGCATTTTATCAACTGAGGGCATGAATGTATGTACCAATTTGTACAGTAAACCATCCAGGCCTTGACATTTCACTCAAAAACAACAAATGTCAGATTCATGGGAATTCCAGTGGGATATACTTTATAGATACCCAGTTCCATGACCATAATTATTGAGCCATGTTGCTAAAAGTTTCAGCCACATCCCACCATGTTTCATTTCTGGCCAGCGGTTCTGAAAAGTTTTCTTACAGTAAATTGGCAGGAACACGATTTTGTTATACGTTGGGCTGCAATTTAGGGTTATTTTTTTCATCTGACTTTCACTTGGGTTGAAAAACTGATTAAATTGAGTCAACATAGGTTTCTTTTTAGAGGTTTGTTTGACTTCCAACACAAACAGTGGCAAGCAGCCCAAATACCAGGAGACAAGAAATGGCAATCTTTAATTCAGCTGCCACGAGCCATAAAGTGGCTGAGTCACTCCCTGAACTGAAGCTATGCCAAGAGGAACAGACAGGGGAAAGCCTAGGCCTGTTGTTCTGTGGTGAGGGAATCACTCATCTGATGTGGAGGTAGTGTATTAGGTCACCTCCATTCTCATGGCCTGGTTGTTGGAGCACAGCTGTGGGGGATTTAAAAAAGAGGTTCAAGTTTAGTATGATAGCATGAGCAGTTATGTGCCACATATGATGACATGCACACTTGCAAAATGACAAACAACAACAAATTTTTCTGTCTGTGGCTGATACCAACACGTCCTGTGGGTGTGTTCCCTGAGATGTACTCTAGATGCTGTAGTAGTGTGTATACTTTTACATTACGAACATTGTACTGTTGTGAGGTAGTCAGTTGTCAATACTTTTGTGTCTGCCGAGTCAGGTTCCTTTGCTGAGCAGGTGTGGAAATGGATGATTCTGGTTCTTCATTTCTCATTTCCTCCATCACAGTGTCAACCACAAGGTCAGTTCTGTTGGTGCTTCTCCGTGACCTATTCGATGTCATTGCCCATTTCCTGAAGTGGTGACCGGTGGTGCTAAGAGACGAGCACAAACACATCTGGCTGGCTGAAGCGGCACCTTCTGAAAACCTCTTCATTTCCACTCAACCCCCCCCCCCCCAACAAAACCACTACCTACAAAACCATGGGTTTGGTTTCACTGTCAGGGTTTGAGTTTCACGGTTATGTCATGTTTTGAGTTCTGCCTGGTGTCTAATGTGTTCGGTCTGTGTTGTGACTTCCTGTTTTATCTCTGGGTTCTGTCATGTTTGCCCATTGCTTTACTTCCTTATTGTGCCCTCCAGTGATTTCTCTGCCTTAATGTGGTTCACCTGTGTCTTGTTGAGTTCACTTTGTATTTAAGTCCTGTTTGCTGTTTTGTCTGTGTCAGGTCCTTGATGTTGTCTCTCTCTCTCCCCCCCCCCCCCCCCCCCCCCCCCCTCCTCCCTCTCCCTCTCCCTGATCACATGTTGTCTCCTTGTGTCTCTGCCTGTGTCTGTGCTCGTTTACCTGAGTTACTTTGTAGTTTTTTTTGTTCATTAAAAGTATTTAATTTCTCACCTACCTGGTTCTCTTGGCTCCTGCATTTGGGTCCTCATTCCCACACCACCACCCTCAACAACACCATTGTGACATAGAAAACATGAACTGGAGAACATGCGTGCGTGGGTGTTTTCAGCTGTGTATGGTTGAGAGTTTGGTAGACCGTTATTGTTGCTGGTGCATGATAATTGCCTCTAAGTGGAATCTTATCTGACTTTTGTTCTCGCTGCAGGAGGCTGCTGTTTGCTGTATCAACCTGCTGTTGATTGGATGCACTCCCATTGCTGTTTGCAGTGCTCAGAAGTACATTTATTTGCAGACACTTCAAGAAGCAGAGGTGTTGGGAAATAAAAATATGAAAAAATGCCCACACATGGCCATCTGGCTCCAGATTTCAGATTTAATTCTACATAGGCATGACATCAATTTTGACTACACTTTTATATGTAAAGCAGAAGGTAATATGCCCAATCATTGAACTTGTGGGAGTAATCACGCAGTATTTGTGTGGCTATCCCATCAACTTTACATTACAGCTGTGATCTGCACCCCATCCTTTAAGGGACAAACAGATGGAAGTCTGTACCCTAAAATAAATGTTGTTTAGATCTGTATTTCCTGATGACTAATTCTACCAAAAACTGGCCTACGTTTAAACCTATAAGTTTACACCTGCTTTATTATATCTGAATCTGAACACATGCATTCAGTGATGGCCATAAGCTGATATGATTCATGACAGATCACTCTAAAACAAGTCACAACATTAAATTGATATCTCAATACCCCGCATCCTTGTAATGCTGCCAGTCCCAAAAGTTACAATAAGTGTACTTTGTTCATATGAGTGTGGCCAGTCCTCACTCAGGGCTTTTTCTTGATTGGATCTCAAAGTCTGGTGGACTCATGATTAAGTCTGTAGTGCAACTGTATTGCCCCAATGATTGGGGCAGAAAGAGGGCTCTTTGTTAGAGTCTCCATCAGTCCCTATCCCTTCTCTGTCGCTCTGTTTCTCCCTCTCCCTCTGAAACCATTATTAGTTGTGGTTCTCTCCCTCATCATTGGATTAACTCCCATGCTTTCCCAGAGTGTGCAGGAAGACCACACTCATTACGCAAGCTGCTCTGCTTTAGCAGGCACACAAAAGCATTGCTTTCGCCTTGTAATTTGAGTCAGATGGGCTCATCAGGGCAGGAGGCACAGCAGGATATGGAAGTTCTGCCGCCACTATCAGCAAATACTCATGTTTTATACTGCTCTGATTACACAGGTGGATTCAGAGTGCGCTCCTGGCAGAGGCGACATTCCTGGGGACATATTAGAAACATTAGTTCCCCCGGCTTCAACCGATAGTGTACTACGGCTGGAGGAATTTGGTACACAGTTGTCAAAATGACAAAGAGAAACATTTAGGATAATAGAGTTCTTAATAGATCTGATGCATAACACTCAGCCACATTCCTGTCACAATGGCGCATTAGGTCCCTTTTCAAAAATAACTCTGTGGTCTGGTGGTCCCGGTGGAACGTAAATTGAAAGCTCAGTGGTGGACAGCAAACAGGAAAACAATTTTAATACCAACAAGGATTCAATCATGAATGTAATCAGGGAGGAAATAACAAGATCTCATTTGGTGGCAAAGGAAATGGTCAAGCTCATAAATAGATATAAAAAAAAAAACGGGAGTCATTGTAGATATCTAGCATACAGTGGATAAATTCTGACTGTAAATGACTATATTAGTAATTTGATTGCTCGCCATGATTGACAGTAAAGGCCATTGAAGCAGTGTCCTATATGTGCACGTGTAACGAGTAAAACATACAATTATGCAAAATATTGACCTTGGTAGCTCATTATTTGCATGTAATAATTTTATGATGTTGACAGTGTGGGTTTGGATTTCACTCAATAAAAACTTAACAAGCCATGCCTCACACAAAAAACACCAGTTTATATCTCAACAAATAATTAGAAGAAGTTCAGCCATCATTCATGAGAATCTCAAGTTCATTGTTTATGAGACAGTTGAATTGTGATAATTACTTTCATTTTCATATGTTCAGAATACAGAGACTAAGATGTTGCTATTTGGGTGATATCTACTGATGTTTAATGCAAAATCCATAATTTTCTCAGTGTCACATCCCAACACTACCTTGACATACAATACCAATGTTTTAATCACGGACAAAACCTTTTTCACATTTTCGCATTGTCGAGTCCATGTCTTTCTGATGTCACAACAAAGTATAATGCTTGCTAGAATAAGTGACTAAACTTCAATGACTGCATACATTTAAAACCATGAATGTGACATAGTATGCGATTTGTGTTGAGTTTTTCTGTTAAACAGGCAAAAATAATCTAAAGCCACCCCCTTGACTGGAGGGAGACATCAGCAGATGGAGGACAGCGCACTGGATTGTTTCCACTGATGTGGCGAGGATATTTCCTCAAAGAAGCATTCTGGGAACAGAAGAAGCTAAGTTAGTTTGACTCATCACGACAAACAATATGAACAACCACATCAACAAACATTTTGTGGAGATTCTTTGTGAGATTTGTATGTTGTTGTTGTTGTTTTGTTTACAATAAAACTGACACTGAACAATACTCTGATCAACAGCAAGGTTTGAACTTGAAGGTTGAAGTGTGGACTTGAAAACTCACCAACTGTCTTGCCATGGAGCTGAGGAGAGCCTCCACATCAGAAACCCACATCTGTGGGGAGAAGGATGAAGGACGGGAGCAGTTGGGTAATAGGAGAGAGGACAATTTTTTATTTATAGAGATACCTTGCAAAGTGTAATAGGTTTATGCTCCTACGGATCACAGCAGACTCAGGTCAGAGTGGATAGAGTGGTGTCAAATTTTGGTTTATTAAATATTAAATAAGCCCCACGAAGTGTTCAACATTCAACTAGCCAGATGAGCAACTGGGATGGGACTTTTTTTATCAAACCATGCATGAGTCTGTTTAATTTTTTCAAAGGACAGACTCAAAGTAAGCCCATTACATAAGAGACATAGAGAATTGCCACTGATTGATCTACTAGATGAAACCCAAAGTCATTGTACATAGAAAAGCCTACATAACAGACTGTGTAAATGACTTAGTATCGATTGAACTAGGTAAAAATAATAGACTGCAGACTGTGTTCACTCTGTTTGCACTGGATGTACACGAGCTGTAGGGAAAGCTCCAAGAAAACAAGATTATAAAATGTTCAGGCCATTATGTGTGCAAAAACTGTCTTACTCTGTGGCTTTGTCTCCTTTCTATGCTTCACTCCCGCACATCCCTCCAGTGTTCTGGCAAACATACATCAGTTGGGCAACTGCCTTCTCTCTGAGCCATGATGTCCCATCCACCAAGCCAGAGTGCTGGGTCATTGCACTGACAATGTCCACCCCCTCAAGTGTCTGACAGAGTTCCCTACTAACGTAACTTGACTCTAGTAACTGATACTCTCAAGCACAGATCTTAAATGTGGATTGAACAAATTTTGCCAGAAAGGTATGTCCTATCAGTGTAGATAGATGATACCGTACAGGCCCATTATGAGTGCAGCTCCATGATGACAAAATGCAAATCTTTAAATTTGGACTGCCTTTCACGGCAGTGGTTTTGATTAATGGAAAAAGGTTTCATTGTGTTGTGTTGTGTTGTGTTTAGCAGTCAGAACAAGGCCAGTTTGCCTTGGTGAATATATTCCTATTCATTTGATCTCACAGTTCTCTGCCGGAGGCTGCATATATAGCAATAAAACACACTATGATTACATGGGGCATTAATATTACCTCAGCTATAGTTTCCTCGCTTACAGTAGCAATGGCTATTATAGTGTAGTTAATGTAAATCATAGCAAAATATTTAAAATGTTTGATGTAAAACCTAGAAAATGTCAGAGACTCTTGCAATGCAGATGGACCTACACCTACACTATATCTATAGTGTTACACACAAATTATATCTGTTGTACTTTCACCATTCATTTCAAGATCTAAATCTGCCAGCCAAACTATCCATGTTGTCAGTGTGAAAACTGTTTTTTAAACTGAATCACCCCCACAAACCCATGGTGTGAACATACTGAGGCAGAGTTATACATTTACAGACTAAGCAGTGATGACAGTAGCCTGCTACAACTGTCAGCACCCAGCCCACCCCAAAATATGATAGCAGAGAAAATGTAGAAACATTTGGTCAGAAATGTGAAAAACCTGGTGACAGGTTTAGGTGGCATTACAATGACATTAAAATGTGAAAAGCTACTAATCAGTCTGATGTTAAGCATCATTCCATCTACCCATTTAATCAGAGTAAGTTTATTGGCCAGAATAACAATTAGTTACATATGGGTATTTTATTTATCCCCTATTAGTGTTCAGGGCTGATTTTATTATGTGGCCTGAATCAACAATCTTTCCACTGCAGCTGCCTCTCTGAGTCGTTTTGAGTCGAAAAAACTGAGCAACAACTGACTTTTTACACTCAGTAGAAATATTTGTAATTTGAGATGTGGTTTGTGGTTATACTGTCACTACATAGTCAAAGTGGTTCAGCACTTTTTCAAGGGAAGAAAGCTTTCAAAGACAGGATCCTCTGACCAGCTGGTTGAAAAAGAAAATGCAAAAAAACCAAACCATCACCATGTATCCACAAACTGCAGATCCCAGGGTTGACTCTGACATCCCGACTGCCCCCGCAGAAACTGTAAACAGAAAAAGTGACCTATGGAACAAGAAAACCATATCTTTAATGTTGAATACCTGAGGCGGATGTCTGGTGACACACTAGGCCTCACTTTTCAGAGTCTCTGCCGCTCTGCACCCAGGATGCCTTGCTCTCCCCAGAGTCTTTTGGAAACCTGAGAGGAGGATGTGATTGAGACGAGGAAGAGGTCAGCAGAGTGGGAAGTGGGTAGAACTGCACTCTACAACGATTATAACAAATAATAATGAGGAAGATAGTGATGACAAACATTTTTGAAGGTGATTAGATAAGTGCGATGACAATTGCCATAGTGAGTCAGGAACAGTAATCTGCTGCCAGAAAGAGAGAGCAAGATTTCTGGAAAATGTCTTTCTATGTGTGCCTGTCACATACATTGAGCATCACCTCAATGTCTCCTCCAGGTCATTTGAATATAAATGCAATGTGAGTCTTTCCCTGTGTGGAAGCAGTTCATTCTGCATGATCACTTTCTGAACCAACACATTGTATTTAGCTGGTTGGTACAATTTTACTCAGTGAGTGCACACAAAGCCAATTTGATTCCCTGATGATGTCTCTTAATGCTATCTACAATGGAATGGAATTAATAAATGAGCTGCCTCTTCAAATGAAATAAAGGGTATTGAAAATTTTAAATTGAATCATGTTTTAGCTACCACCTGCAGTTGTTGCTGTAACGTAACAGGTCTAAAGTACAGCCAGTACCCAGGCCGTACATAAAAATAAATGTTCATGTCAGAGTACCATACTGAAGGTTTAGATGGGTTTGTTCTGTGCACTTGCTACGCTACTCGCTAAATTATGAATAAATGCTGAAGCTGTCATATATTTAATGTGAAAATGTATCTACATGTCAACATCTTGTCAGGGCAGCAATATGTGTTTATCAAAGTACATTTACTCAGTGAAAATAGTTGCATACAACTGTAATTAATTTAATTAGGCATTATTAGCCGAGCGTGAAAAGAAGTCCTTCTCTGTTCCCTCCATCACTTAAGACCATTTTGATACAGACCAGTGATATAGACTTATCTTAGTTGTTTGTTTATGTAGCTGGATGTCAGAACAAAGAGATAGCTATTATTGGATGTACCAAAATAATTAAGAAAACGATTCATTTGAACCTGAGAGAAAATGTTTGTGATAAAAAAGTGTCTTTATTTACCAGATACAGTGTGTTCTGTCATGAAGTTCTGTTAAGTATCTCCATGTTATGTTAAACTCCTTCTGAAGGAGCATGTCCTCTTATGGTGTAGAGGCAACACAGATATTTGCTCATGTATTCATGCAAAACAGCCCTTCACCACCTTGTATCTGCTTTCAAATCAGCCAGTGTTGATGCTGTTCTCAACATAATAATCTCGGCATTTGCAATCAGTATTTACCAGCTCAGCTCAGAATAGCATCAAGCTCTCGGAGATCCCCTTCAGTGACAAAAAAGGCACTATTAGGCTGACTGACCGAGACGGACGAAAACATTTCACAGTAATCAGGATTCGTTTCCAAGCACACAGTCACCTTCGAATCAATTCAAGCCCCAAACCGCAATGTTATTCACACCACATAATTACTTTGTTTGTCTGTGGATGTTCAACCTCTTAATGAGCTAAAGATCCAATGACAGAGCCTGCCTGGGGGCTGAGCATCTGAAGGCAAGGTTCATGGAAAATGGCTCATGTGGTGGTCTCTACTTGTCATGCTCTGGCTTTAGAAATGGATCTCCAGCTGAGGCCCTGTACCTCATTACACATTATTGTGTGGAGGGATCAATATCTGACAACCTGAAGATGAGGACATCTAAAGTAATTTATTCTCAAATATGAAAATCTCTGCACATCTAGACCACCTGAGGAAAGCAAAGCCATTTCACTCCCTGTTTTCTGGAGGTGATGAAATGAGTAGGTTTTCTAAGGCACATCTGAAAAATGAATTACTACTGAATTTAAAAAACTACATTTCAAACATATGTTTGTCCTAATTAGTTACAGCATATGCACAGAGGCAGTGCTCAGTAAAGGTGCAATATTTCACCACAAAAAGGCTATAATTTGATGATAATTGTGTGGATGACAGCAAGGCTTCAGATTTGTTATGAAGATTTGTTATTTTTTTATTCTTTTCTGAAAGATGGGACAAGCAGTCAGGAGTGCAGTGTCCGGCAATTAATTTTAGGAAATGAAAGGGTAAGATACCAAGAGGTGTTTACATGCTGTGATGATATTTCTGACAATATATACATTTTTTTTTTTTTTTTTTTAATTTAAGAGAAATTTAGTTTCCACTCCCAAAGTAACAGCGGAGTCTTAAATTTACAGATAAGAACGCTGAATAGCTAAATGAACAACTACTTTTTAAGATTTTCTTTGTTACAGTACTTTGAACTTTTTTATTTGTTTGGATTAAGATTTCTTGGATGGGTGGGGCTTTACGTTTTCTTCTGCTTCAAAATAATTTAATTTAAAGTTTTAATTTACAGTGACCATGTAGTGATATTATAAAAGTCCAAAGGAAGTGATTTTAGCGATTCATGTCGTTAAAGGTCATTTGATTCTATTAAAATTATAAATGTAAAATATGCAAATCTTGTTCTGGACAGATGAAAGTGAAACAAGAAATCAACTCACGTCTTGACTTGGCCGGCGAAGTGCTGGCGCAGTACAAGAGCCAGAGTGGAGAGAAACATGATGGTGGTGCACATGGCCCCCAGAGACCACCACTCAGCTGACAGGAGACGGCAGGGTTAACATGAGGCATCCATCATAAACAGTGGACTCTTGCAGCCACCAGGTGTTTGTCTCTTCCCCTCTCTGTCTGTCTGCTTGGATCAGTAACGTTGGGGGATTAGTAAATCCCAGATTACAAAAGATGACATGGTGCATTATTCAGACAGAGCACTGCTGCTGCATGTCTAAGCCATGTTGTGATGTGTGTGCAGTTACTGTGCATGAGGCAGATACTCACCTCCCTCCAGGTTTTTGTCATTGTTTTTCTTTTGACTGCTCCATCATGGTTATTTTTGCATCATTTTCTGCCTTTTGCAAAATCCCCCTGCTTCAGCGTTTCCTGTTGTCTCGTGGCCCAGCAGGTGTGCTCTTTCTGCTGCTCTGCAGTCTTGCCTGATCATCGCCTGCCTGCATATAGGGGGTTAGTGTTATTACGTGCTGAAAAAAGATGCCTCCTGTTTCCAAAAATGTGGGAAACAAAGATAGTGCAGTGTTTGAAACAAGCAAACCAAAAATATTTTTAGTGGGTTTATCGAAGAGAGGTGAAAAGGGGAAAGGAAAAACATGCAGCAAAGGTTGCTGATGTCCAGACCACAGTCAGTGTCGGGTCAGATGTTTCAGCAAATTAAATGATAATCTGTGTATCTTGCATTTGGGCAACTTTTGAGTCCACAAAACAACTAATGGCAACAAATCAGACTTTCCCTAACATTTATACTTTGACCAACAGCAGTAGATCTGAGCAAAACTCAATGACACACTGGGCTTGTATTCACTCAAAGAATTGGGGATTTTATTTCTGTAAATTTCTCAGTTTGTCTCACAGGAACAATCCAGGAATTTTATTAAACTGGGTCAACATGTGAAGCAAAACAAACCTTGTATTCTCTTTGCTGGCTAGATACAGCTTCTTCATGTTTTCTTATCATGCAAGAGTTATATCAACAGTTTTCCATAAAACTTTCGTCAGATTTATGGTTCCCAGTGTCTGCACTCTGATGAATTTTCCACTCTGTTAGTGCTAATAAGCAATTCATGTTTCCATATCTGCAGGCACTGAGGGTTTGAATCGCGCAGCCTTTATCATCTGAACATGTGCGAAACACGGTGAGGTTTATTGTTTTGGTTAAAAGCAAAAAAATCAAAAAAGCTAGAAACTCTGAAAACACCCGAAGTAAACTAAAAAAACAGACCTATGTAAATACAAACCAAACATTTTATATATTTTTACACTCTGTCTAGCTTCTTCACATAAGGTATATTTTTTGTTATATAATATGATAGATTTTGGTCACACTACAATATTTCCTGCCAAATTATGCACAGGAAAATTGTGCATGGAGTTATTAGATTGCAAGCACTGGCTTCACGTGTCCCGAGAAAGTAGACTGGCTGTTTTGTTTGTCCGCCACACATATGTGCTGTATTCCTCAGTCTTGGTCTTATACGCTGTTTTTATGATGTGTTTTTTACTTTTTGATTCTGCCAACAAAAGTGCTCTTTCAAGGTGAAACTCTATAATTCCTTGCTAACTTTGCTGTTTTGCTTTGGGGTGCAAGTACTAACTTTTCTTTCTTTCTTCTTGTAAACAGAATATTTAGCAGCTTAAAGAAGAGCTGAGCTGAAAGAAAGTCGAAGGCTGTTATATCTGGATTTGTCATTTAGACCATTCTCTTTCACATTTCATGTTGTCATTTGATTGTATCTTGACATCAAGTACATATGCAACTCCCTCACCAGTATAACCAACAATACAGAGCTTGTGAATTCCCACATGATCACTCACTGAGTAATCCCCCTGTGTGTCAGGATACAATTGGTTTATCCAAATACCACCTTACCTGCTGAGAGAGACATATATGTGTCTGTACACGTTACTTGCCATTAAAGCTGAAGTAGCCCTGATACCATGTCAAGCTATTTCTGCTGGTGAGCACCTGATGCTTGTTGTTCCATTCCAGTTTTAGCCTGTGTGTGTTTTCAGGTGGGTGTGAAAGTAATTTGTCCAGGTGGGTTTTCACTTCAGTCCCATGGGATGAGATGAGCCTCTGTCACAGGCGCGCTGCGGAAATGACAATACCTGGCAATGGGAAAACATGTCGCCATGGTGACAAGTCAGTGTCCTGTCGAACATGCTGCACATCATGGACACACTAATGGGAAAATTACTCTATTTTCTGACTCTTGTTGAGCTCCCTACATGCCTTACTTATTCCTGTTACTCAAGCCAGGTAGCAGGATGGTAAAACTGATTTCCTTACTATAATATTGATATTACAGGCAAACCATTTGACCATATTCACCTGAAATGTTCAGTGGGAAAACACTGGAAATATGAAAAGCAATAATTGTTATAGCATTCAAGAATATTTAAGTAAATAAATAGGTAAATACAGTAAGACAAAAATATTAAACATCCCGAAATGTTTGATGATTGGAAGTAGGGCTTGAATAAATTATGGCATGATATTCTAAAAACGAACGTCTTCCCCCTGCATGAACCTCCCACTGGAGTCTTAGATAGTCTCGCCTGGAGCATCAAGCAGTAAACAGGCAACCATTAATCATTGATTCAGAACATTTACATCTCATTCCAATTCCAATCTAATTATCTTGTTCCTGAAACTGTGGGACTGCCACGCAGAGTGTAGTTGTATTGACTACCTGCAGGCAGGAGATATGTGTGGTGCTGGGTTAACTGGGTCAAGTTCACATTTTATAAAGGGGGGGGGGGGGGGGGTTAAAACAAAAAGAATTACAAAAACTAGGTTTAAACTAGAAATGCATATAATAAACAATTGTCCTCAAATAATGAAAACGCTGAACTTTCTAATGCTTTCATGACACAATAGAGTGTAACACGCCACTATCTCTTCTTTTTAAAACCACTGATTTTAAAATACTCCTTCTTTCTAGAGCACTGAATGGTTCAAAGCCAAAATACATTCATGCTCTGCTGCTATGGTGAAAACTGTCTTAGCCTCCCATGGAGAAGCACCATTCATTTTCTGAGCATCAAGCTCCAGCTCTCATGCTACTTTAAAGACTTAAAACTCATCTGCTTAGTGCTTGAGGCGAAATGAATAGTAAGGTCTTACTCTGCAGTTTCACCCCATTTCACATTGTTATCTCTTGTTGTATTATATGTTATTTTTCTATAGTTTGTTGTTTAAATTTCGCTCCTTTAAAATGTTTTTAAATGTGTCCATTTAAAAGCCTGTAAACACAACTTTTAAAATGATGTAGAACTAATTAACAATGTAATATGTGAAAACTGAGTATTCATGGGTTTCCCTGCTGTTAAACAACCTTTCCCATGTTTAAATACAAAGGCTCTGTCCACATACGCACTGAAGCTGTAATAGGCACCTCAGGTGGAAAAAAAAAAAAATATTAATGTGAAGACGACCTTTCTGATTTACACACCACAACACTCAGCCCGAATGACAACCAACATGTCTGGGTTATTAGTGAGAGACAAGCAGGATGAGATGGATACCTGTAAACCCGTTTAAATACAAATTATGGCAAGGCATTGGAGAAGAAGGGCTGCGGCAGCATGGATGACAATGAGAGCGACTGCTGGAGTTTTGTACAACCCGTGACTTTATCATTGGAATAATTCTCCTTCCACATTGTGACTCCACCAAAACTCCTGAGCTGTTTCTCAGTGACCTCAGAAACTGGACAGCAAGCTATTGATGTGACTACTGATGTCACAGCCTCATTCCTAGACTGACAGTATTTAGATAAACTGAGCAAATATTCAAAACTTATTTATATCCCATAAATACAGTCGGTGGTGAAAACTATTCCAGATTTGACCCTAAATTCAAATCTGTGCCTTTGTTTCCATTTGGTGTGCAATGCATTCTGGGAAACTTAACTCTAAGTCTACATAAATCATGTCGAGAGCCATACTGCTGGAACAATCAAGAAGCAAGAAGCATTCCTCATCTTTACTGGAGTGAATGCAGACTTTGAATTGAAGCAGTCCATTGGCTGCGACTGCTGACGTTTGTTGATGTTTAAGTGCAGCAGGGAAAAAAGTCACTCAATGTTTGAGTGAGGTTGGGCACAGACAAAAGTATCAACAAAAGTATCCACCTGGTAACAACGACAGCATAACTCAGACTGAGAGAACAGGATGAACAGCAACATGTCAGCAACATTCACAATCCCGGAGTAAACAGGGGGTTTAGAGCTGGAGAATACCTTCCAGATTTCAGTAGATATTGAAGACCACACAAAGCTTGACCCACATCAATTATCAGGAGAGCTGAAGTCCCAACAATACACGTAGGATACTGTTAAGACACGGGTCAGGAACCGCCAGGGGAGGAGTCTGTGGCTAAATAGGGAAAGTGTTCCAAGTGAAAGTGAGCTGCCTCGCTCCCATTTTCTTGGAAAATACAATTGGGATACAATGGGCCCTAACAAATGTGAAAAACATTCGTGCTTCCTGGAAATCCAGAAATATGTTTTGACTCTTAAAACTGTTGGGGGTTCATTAATCTGGTGGTTCCGGTGCTGATTGAGGATTTGACTTTAATTCTACTCTTTCAATCTCAAACCACAAATGGTTCTAGATATAAAATGCAAGGTGGTGTATGGGTTCATATCCAAAGGCATTTTTTTTTGGTGATGTAACCCGATGTAACATTTCCTTGTGAGAAAGGGCAACGAGATGCAACAGACACATCCACCTGATTTAACTGCAGCCTTCTCTCCAGACAGGAACCTGCTCATTCATCAATATAGCAGATCAATTTAAGCCTGAATGTTGACCTTTGTTCATTCTTACACTCATATTTTGCATTGGTTTGTGTGTGTGTGTGTACAATCCAATACATCCTCTTATAACCTCAGTCAGATTGGCCAGAGACAAACTTACTTAAGTACATTTTATTGATGGTCATGATTCATTTTCACCAGGTCTGCAAAGATACAAGTTTGTGGTAGGCTGTGCAAACATGCTCAAAACACTACAAAGCCACTGCACTGGCAGTATACAATGACATATTCATATACAGTATTCAAATACATAATATCCCTTCTCAGTGATATATTTAGAAAAATATAAAGTCCTAACTTTTTAACTGATGACAGAAACATTTCACAACAAAGACACATAGTTCCACATGTGATGCCCTTAATTGCTGGAAGAGGATTCCTGTGTGAGATGAATTAATGAACAGAGGAAAGCCTGAAAATACAAACTGGATTACATCCTGCTGCAGTATACTTGGCATGCAAGGACATGCCCAACTTGGCCAATTTAATGCAAGACCACATTAGTGCGTGTGTGTGTGTGTGTGAGTGAGTGACAAGCCATCAAGAAACTGAATGAGTGTGATTGGCGTTGTGTCTGAACTTAATTGTCTGTGTGTGTGTGTGTGTGTGTGTGTGTTTGTGGATTTATAGTGTGATGAGGAAGAGAAACAGCACACCTCCATTTTGTCTGTTTCCTGATGGATTTCATACCGCACAGTGTTTAATAAACAAGATGTCAGAGAACTCTATTCAGCAAAATATTGCTGAGTGTTGAGTTGCTTGAGGTCAGATGTCAGGGGGACACAGGCGTCAAGAGTCGGGAACAAAAATAGGGCGAGTGTGTACTTTGAAATGGATCCTTTCTGACTGGCTTTACTGCCTCCTGACCTATTCGAGACAAAGTAGAAATAGTTTAGCTTGAGGTTTGTTTGACTCGTGTATTTGTTTGACTGTGTATTTTTATCCACTTGTGCAACTCGACTGGCTTATGACACCCCTGTTAAACTTGAAGGTTTAACGTGAGCTTTTCATAAACGTGTGCAGGAGCTGGATATTAATGGCCTAGTCAAGTCACTGGTGGTTACTGCAGTTATTCTAAATCTTGTTATTTAAAGATCATGAGTTAACGAGTCAGCCGGTTAACTCATAAAAACCTCATTTCGTAATAATAAATTAATCTTACAATCTCATAGTTATTCAGCTGTTGAGGCACTGATACATACAAAATGCATCAAACTAGCACAACAAATGAAACTCTACATGAATAAATCTCTCAGCAAGATGCCAGAACAAATCTTTTTACTTCCATCCAAATCTAGTGCATAAATCAGCAGAAGAAAATCCTAATTCATCCACATTTTTATCCACGACTTTTATGCAAATGTTGGAAATTGGCTGAGAAGCTAGAGAGAGAAACACAAAGGACGGATCTTATCGCAGTTTCCTATAAGTAACACATAATCTTCTGCATCTGCTAAGTGTATTTCCTCCTCTTTTCAAAGTTCAACATTTCCCCTTTAGACTTTTAATGTGCAAATTGATGTGCAAAGCATGAAACCAGGTAGATTTAACAATTAACTTGATGACAGTGGGTCTTAAAGTAGTAGAGGGCACAGAGTGTGGTTGAAATATCTCAGCAAACTCTCTTCCCTCCATAGAGGAAATAGAGGAAAAGATTTTAGGAAAAGGCATTTGTGGTGCAGATAGAATCTGACTGCATTTATGCTGAGATTGTTTCAGAAGCAACTTTCTCAATAGCATATAGGTGATAGATGCTCCTTTTCCTTAGCCCAAAAACTAAAACTAAACTAAATAAAGTAAAATCTTAAAGTAGAGAATACTGTAGTAAGACATTAAAATCATAAGTAAATAAAGTAAACGAGAGAGAGTGAACGAGAAAAAAAGTGATGTGGATGTTTTTAACATTTTAGAAATTAGTCGTAAAAATAATACAGTATAATTTTACTTTATATAAATGCATGATGGGACAGAATTGAATGAAACAGCATTAAAGTATTTTAGAATTAAAAAATAAATCTAATATTCTAGCTCTGTTAGACTTGGGAGTCAGAAATCTACATTTATGGATTTGAAGCTCAGCCAACTGCAACAATTTCAACAAGTGTTGGGTTATGTCACGAACATATACATGTTCTGTTGTTTCTACATTTACACAAGTACTACAATTACAATGATGCTTTGCTTTAAATTTAAGATAATCTCCTTTTGAATTAAGGGATTTGATCTCATCTTGACTGCTGCCACTTCTAGTTCATTGCACTTAGGCAACATAAACAAATACAAGACAACTATGCCATTGTGAATTTTTAGAGTTATTTCATATGACATTTGACTTGTTCCCTTTTCTTTTTTTCCCAGTATTCTACCTGGTTGATAAATAGTGAATCAATTCAAACACCTGGGGATGAAATGGTGAACAAGACAAGGCATAATGCTTAATATCTTCAGGGAAAAAAATGTAGGTATTCTTTTTTTTGTGATAGTTATCCTTGAGCAAAACTCATTCCACTCGAAGGGAAATTAATGCAATTTTCGTAAAGAGTTGCTGTGAATTGCTGCCATTGTGTTGTGGCTTTAAGACCATCTGTCCAGTCATAATTAATTTTTTTTCTCAGTGACATTGCTTCAACTGAGGCAATGGGAAGTTACAGTAGATGGATGACCAAATGAGGAGGAGAGGAGACTCATTACCTCCTCATTAATGCCAGATGCCGATGCCAAGGGGGTTCAGATGGGAGATACAGGACATCACTGCAGCAGATGCAAACTGAAGATTGGATAAAATGTCCGTCCTAAACAGATTTGCTGCGTATGCTTGGGAATTGACTAGACAGACTCTTGGAGATGGGGACTACAAACAGTAGCGCATGTGCTGGAAATGAAGCAGGTGAGGTTAAGCAAGGAGATGAACGTTAGTTTCACAGCATTTCGCATTTTTGATGAGTGACTGATAATAAAATATGAGTACTGTATTCAGGGAGAAACTGCAAGTAAAAATAAGTTACAACATATGACAAGATTACCCACTGTGTCAGAGAATTATAGCAGTATTATTCAAACAATGCAGTTCATGGATTTGTATTTGTTTTAATAATTTCTTACGCTGGATTGGTCAGAAATGAAAAAAGTGGAATGGCACTGAAGCTGACCCCTAGAATGAGTTGCTGAAGCCCTTCATGGAGCCTTTAATGCAGCCTGTCTATCTGATGGGGTTTTGGCGAGGTAAACCAACACACTCTTTTGTAGATATTAGCACAGGGGAGGTCTTACAGCATGCCTTTGAATGGATGTGTATATATGTGACTGACCGTGTCCACCTGCTGATATTTTTCTTCATAATGTGTTTGTGTAATGAAAGTGAGACACGGAAAAAAGTTTAAAGCGTTGTTAATAGTTCAAGACTTTTAGCAAAGGGGAAAAACAGCCCTCTTCAACACATCAACAGATCAACGTGCCAGTGAGTTGTAAACAAAGGCAGAAGAGTATGCACACTTGCCCACTGTACACTTATACAAACAACACCTCAGTAAAGTTAAACAAGACATTAAGAGCACGTAATGCATCAATAGAGAGAGAGAGAAGGGGCACGAGGCCCCTAAACATGAGGATATACTCGAGTATAACACAAAGAGAATCTATTAACAGTCAGCAGCTCCATGGTCCCTTAGCTGGGGCTTTCACAAGTAACCCCCTCTCTTTCAAAATATATTATATTCATGTGTGTGGCTTAGCCGGAGGGTGTTTCTCTCACCACAGGTTTTCACAGAAATTAACTCTGAAAGTAATGACCTGCAATATTTTTGTACAAATACATGTCTGTTTCTGACACACCAACTGGCCATTCACTGAAAACACACCTTCACCAACAATTATCTACTCATCAGTTTGGAAAATCGGGATGACAAGTCTGTCAAGCTTCAGGTTTCTGTCCCTGCAGTTACAAAAATGCAGCACAGAGAGTTTGGGGATGGTGATGCCTTTTTATCCCTTTTTTTTATGTATCTATTCTTGTTCTAAATGTATGCTACAATGGATAGTATGTCTGCCCCACCAGCTCTTTGTCCATAGCAGTAAGGCTAAGGAATATATCAGTAGCAAACTACATTATTTTTTGGAATTACAACATGCAGCTTAACTTTGTATTTGGTCTTGGAGCCATTCACAGATGTTATGATTATTCTTAATTTCCCTTAAAATATCTTTTTAAAACATCCTCATAGTGCAGCTACCCAGCAATACAACATTACCTTAATTATATTTTTGCAATTAAAGTAATGGTTAATCATTTATGTAGCAGACATTCAGCAGGTTTTTACTGCAAGCCAAATTATCCATAGAGGTTTCTACACCACATTAAAACAAACCAAGGGATTAAAGTTGATACAGGTCAGGGTGAAGAAAACCATTTCACTTTAACAATCAGGGGTTCAACAACGCTCAGCAAGACAGGCTGCCTCTGAGACTAAGACCTGACCTGTTCAATATATGAAAAGAAAATATCTTTTCTCTGATAACGTCCAGACATCAGATGACTAAAATCTTTAAACTGATTAAAATATCATCAACATTTTCTAAAAGGAAACCTCAACCCCAAGCAGGTAATACAGGTGGCCAAACAAGGTGATGTGAAATACCTAGCAACATTTGAGAATTTGAAAAAATACATCAAAATAGATAAACATAGGTTGAGCTATTTTTAGACTTTTTCTTGTGGAAAACATAAATCTGCTTGCCAAAGTTGTTATTAAATATGCCCTTTAAAAGTGCCTTTTTCTCTAAATAAATCATTTTGCTAAGAATTTTGATGACAATAAATGTACCTCTATCACTGTAATCTGTGTGTAGTAAACAGGAAAGCTTGACAGGCGAAACTTCAGGCTGGGTGGGATTTAGTGAATGGTCAATTGTGAATGAAACAGTTAAAAAAAAAAAAAGTCTACCAGTTGAGTAAAGCTTTTGGATTTGTCTCAGCACTTAGTAGATCTTTAATGGGGAAAATCCCATGCTACATAGGAAGTGACGTAATTTATATTTTTGGTAACGGATAAACAGTAGAACAGTTTGGATTAGTAGTGATTAGCTGCACCACTGCCACGGGCTGAAACTTAGGAACGTAAAATGGCATGTGGCTCCACCCTCCTCCTCATCATCATCATCTAGTCATCTGTGAGAAGTGCAATGTGGAAATGCCACCACGAACAACTAAAATATCAACAAAATAAATCACAGATTTGCACAATTAGCACATTAATCTTATCCATGACTGTGAAACCATCCTCTCAGAAACCCTCGCTATCCCACTCATCTCCTCCCGCATCTTACATCATCACAAACACATCATTTCCACTTTTTTTATTTCATTAAGTCCACTGGATATGCCTTTACCCCCTGTTCTTCCTAACTCTTCACACTGCTGAGCTGGAGACCTGGAGCCAGCCCACCTCCGTGTAGGCCCCCGTCACGTGCCAGTACACCGCCCCCATTAGTTTGGTCCACACCATCTGCACCTCTGCAGTGAAGAATTCTGGGAAATCTTCAGCCAACACCTCCAGCATCACACCGCTCAGGATCTGGTAAAAAAGAGGGTGAGAAACTTTATTAACACAGAAAAAAAGAAAGAGAAGGGGGGGAGCGGTAGAAAGAGTAGGACTATGCAGCTATCAAATGTAGGCAGCCAGAGGGAGGAGAGGGCAGAGCAGAGAAATAATATTCAGTTGATAAAGTGGCAGTGAAGTGGCGGACAAAAAAGTGTCCAATTCACTGAACATAAAAGTGGGCGAGACAGGTGAGAATTGAATTGGTATCAGTAAAACATGAAAGCGGTGGCTGGACAGGCAATACAAAGGGCATGAAAATGACAAAGTAGAGAAAAGGGAGAGTGCAGGTGGGGAATGAAAAGATGTAGGTGTAAAAGGAAAGCAAAAATAAAGAAAGCAATATTGATTTAAAATGGGGTGGATGAGTACTGTTGTTACAGCTGCAGCAATGAGACTGGGAGAAAAAGTCATGCAGGAAGTCTCACATTTATCTGCCAATAAATAAAAAAATACTGAAAAGGATTAACTATATTTTAGTAAAAAGCTCTTATTACAGTACACATTTATTTTGTGTTTGCAAAACCTTTAGCCTCAAAGTTGAAGCCTATGCTGTGATTTTTACATATAAAGTTGATAATTTTTATTAGAATGAGAAAATGTTCATCCCATCCAACATCCCACACATCATCCCAAAAATCACTCTCAGCTCTAATGAACTTTGTGGTGGAATTCGGTGCATTGTGTTGCTCTACAGCCCAAAATGTTGATACACAACATGTTTATCAGCCATCATGATAAAAACAGAGGGAGCAAAACATGGCCATGAATCCATTTAATGGTTTATTCACCAATCAGTTAAATGTTAAACCATATTTGAAGGGCTGTTTGTGGTTCGCAGTGCTTCACTGCTGGCAGTTCGTTCTGCTCACAGATCCAACTGCAGACGGCATTCAAAAGACTTGAGGAGGGGAGATTTTACTTTACTCTTCAATCAGAGAAAAAGAGGAAGCATATGAGTTTCGCACTGAAAATTATGCAACCATATAATCTAAACTAAACATTTTTGATGATACTTGGTCCAGCTTCTGTATCTTTCTGCCTCGGCACTGTTATCTTTGACACGAATATCTTGTCATGATTTTAATATTTATTCTATAGTACATTTAGATTTTTTGCCAAAAATATTGTTAATCAAATCAAAAGACAATTTGGAACCATTTTCTGTGCAACTTAAATGTGTAATTTTAATCAGTCTTGCATCTTAATGACTTTTGGAATGTATTTATTTGCTTAAAGTGTACCTCAAAATGAAGTTGTTTCAGTAGCCCACTGGTGTGCTCCAGGGTGTGTTGGTACATCCTGAATCACAGCCTTCGGAAGCTGCATTTAAAGACCAAATGCGTCACAGTCGGCTGGACTAGACTGTCCTGGTTCAAAGGCGCCTTCACATGCTGCTTACAAATGTGTCCTGCGTTTCCTGGCAAACTGAGGCTATAATGGATTGATCCTTTGCAGCTCAACATATCCCAAGATTCATTGTGTAACTAAAAAGATATGGCGTCAAAAAACACCAAGAGGGAGCCTGGGGAAAGCACATTTAAATGTAGTAATGAGTTGTAGCTAACAGTACAACTGTTAAATCAAAGGCCTTAAAACCTCAGGTTTTTGTAAAAAAAAAAAAAGAAAAAGAAAAGAAATTACGCGTTTTCAAAGTTGCTTGGCAACAGGAGCTTTTCCTTCTAACTCAACAGTAGAGGCAGCAGCAACTGGTGATGAAAGGTAAAAATACTTTGTTGACTCAAGCGTCTCATTTCAATTTGGCCTATGTGGTCTCCAACGGCTACCAGTGAAGACCAGATCATCCAAAGGATAGGTCTTCAAACAGGGACAGATCTCGTGACATGATTCCAGGATCGCACTGGATTTATGCTCCCTGATTCTCTGTCATGTGGCTGCGTTATACAACAGAACATATGAAGGGAGTGGAATATATTGTCTAGCCCCATGAAAACTTATTTCTAAACTTGATAGTGTGAAGCAATTATACAGTTTTCACAAGTTCAAACTACTAATAGCATCATTAAGCAAAACAAAGAGATAACTTAAAATGAAATTGTTTTTTTTTTTTTTTTAGGCAAAGGGTTGCTTGGGTTGCTTGGGTTACCACGGAGGCAGGGAGTCCAAGAAAATAACACTCCTGTGGTAATGACATTTCATGGATTTTTGACAGCAATAACACTGAATATTCTTAAAAAATCACTAGAGAGAGAAAAGCAGAAGATGACTGGCTGTGTTTATCAGTGTCAGAGTGGGGGCTATTTCCTGATCTTACCTTGAAGTACATGGGCTCCACCTTGTGTTTGATGGCATGGGCCTTTCCCACCAGGGCCAGCACTGCTGACACCTTCTCTGGGTCATGGAGGTTCTCCACCACACTGTTGATGGCGTTCATCACCCTACGGGCGTGGTGCCGAAGTTGGCTGCTTCGCTCCATCTCCTCTGGATCATCCATGTCCTGGAACTGGCTGAAGTATTGTTTCGCTGATGGGAAGTTCACAAAAAACCTTGAGAGACAAAGAAAAGAATTTGAAAAAATGCTTCAATTGCATTAAACTTACACAAACACACACACACACACACACACACAAAGAATTTGTCCAAATGTGCGGCTCTTTGTATGTGGAAATCCATTTTTCCGTACCCAAAGCAACATTTCACATTATATTTTATTTTCTAAGTGCACAGATTAAGTGAACGACACTAAAATGTATACTAATGATAAACACTGCGTCTCTCAACTGATCAATTTAGTAGCATCTGTTTAGTATATTTGATACTGAAAGCTAGCCTAACTTGTTCTGCTGTTTTGAACAGTGCCACCTCATATTTTCTGTCCTGACAAAACATCACAAATAGTGAAGGAAATGCATTTAGTGCATGCTTTGACATGCTATACTAAGGAGTGGTCCATTCAAAAAAATTTAAAGGAGAAAAAGAATAAAATGAGGTAAGAGAAATTAACATTGCAGTGCAGATGAATTGATACATCATCTACTTAAAGCAAAGGTTTGAAAAAAAAAAGGATGGCCTGATATGATTGCAAGTGTAAGACAACAATAAAGTCAATGTATGAATCAACTGGCAGAAAGAGGACCAGGTAATGTTACATACTAATGTAATAAAAGGCAAACACATGATCATCCCTTCAGTGACTACATCGACCAGCTGATAGTGAAATAGCACTTTCCCATTTTCTCACTTTCATTCCTTGTTTTCTGTTTTAGGTAATTTTTAAGCTATTATTATTTGTACAGTGGGTACAGAAGGTATTCAGACCGCCTTAAATTTTTCACTCTTTGTTACATTGCAGCCATTTACTAAAAACATTTAAGTAGATTTTTGTCCTCATTAATGTACATAGCACCCCATTTTGACAGAAAAACATAAAATTGTAGACATTTTTGTAAATTTATTGAAGAACAAAAACTGAAATATCACGTGCCCATAAGTTTTCAGACACTTTGTTGAGTATTGCAAAGAAACACCTGTTTGTGCTAATACAGCCATGAGTCTTCTTGGGAATGATATTCTCTCTGGCTGGGCCATTTAAGAACAGACATTTGTTTCAAAGCCGCCCTGTTATTTTATCTGTGCATTTAGGGTCATTGTCTTGTTGGATGGTGAGCCTTCAGCCCAGTGTGAGGTCTTGAGCACTCTGGAAAAGGTTTTCGTCCCGGATATCTCTGTACTTGGCCGCATTCATCTTTCCTTCAATTGCAAAGAGTGGTCCTGTCTCTGCAGCTGAAAACCCCCCACAGCATGATGCTGCCACAACCATGCTTCACTGTTGGGACTCTATTGGGCAGGTGATGAGCAGTGCCTGGTTTGCTCCACACATACTGCTGAGAATTAAGGCCAAAAAATGCAGTCTTGGTCTCATCAGAGCAGAGAATCTTATTCCTCATAGTCTGGGAGTCCTTCATGTGCTTTTTGGTAAACTCTCTGGAGGCTTTCATGTGTCTTGCACTGAGGAGAGACTCCCGTCGGGCCACTCTGCTATAAAGCTCCAATTGGTGGAGGGCTGCAGTGATGGTTGACTTTCTAGAACTTTCTCCCATCTCTGGTCTGAGTTCTGGCTGTCCCAAACATCTTCCATTTAAGGATGATGGAGGCCATTGTGCTCTTTGGAACCTTCAGTGCAGCAGAAAGGCCAGATCTATGCTGTCCCACAGGTCTGTCACTGAGCTCTTTGGGCAGTTCCTTCGGCCTCATGATCCTCATTGGCTCTGACATGCGCTGGAAGTTCTTATATAGACAGGTGTATGCCTTTCCTAATCAAGTCCAATCAGTTTAATTACACACAGCTGGACTCCACTGAAGGTGTAGAACCATCTGAGAAATGATCAGAAGAAATGGACAGCAGCTGAGTTAAATATACGAGTGTCATAGCAAAGGGTCTGAATACTTATGGCCATGTGATATTTCTTAATACATTTGCAAAAATGTCTACATTTCTGTGTTTCTCTGTCAAAATGGGGTGCTGTGTACATTAATGAAAACAAAAAATAACTTAAATGATTTTAGCAAATGATGTGAAAAATTTTTTAAGGGGTCTGAATACTTTCCGTACACACTGTATGTGAATAAATGCCAAGAAAAGCAGGAGGAATATGAGAAATGCTCCTGTTGTGTGCCATTGTTTGTCCACATTGTCTGGCAATCCTTTAAGAAGAAACACATGCTTTAAATTCCTGTATACATAGCGTATTGAAACCACAAGCAGAAGAACAAGATTGTTTCTATTTATTCTTGAATTGTTCCCGATAAATAAAGATAACAGCTATATGGCATCAATTAGACTTAACTGGGACAAATTGCATTCATGTCCCATAATAAATCCATAATGAATGTGGGCACTCATACTTGAAAAATGAGAAATAACCAAGAAATGAATGGCCTACAGATACAGAGTCACTGATTCATAGTACAGAAACAAGATCCAGACTCAAACAATGCAAAGATCTCCTGAAGACTTTCAACACACATCATGACATATTCCAACTAGTTTTAGGATTTTCTTTCCTTGTAAGCAATGTTTTGAGCCAAATGCACTTCTCACAGTCACAGGTGCTTTTCATTGTCTCACAAGGGTTGAATCCATCAACAGCGTAACTGGAAGAAGGAGCAGGACAGAAACCTTCAGAGTGTGGCAGCACCCGCGAGACCCATGATAGGTGAGATTGATCAGCCTCTTTAATGGTAATTGGATACAGGTGTTCAAGAGAGGTTTTTTTTAATTTTGTGTATATCTGGTGCTGTTTGTGTGAGTGGATCAACCTGAAAGACGCCTGCCGGAGGCACTTTGAAAAACATATGCCAGTAATATCTTTTTAGCTACCACATTGTTAAACTCACGGATGCTATTAAAACAAGCTTTTTCAGTCATCAGGCTTTAGAGCAGCTGACAGCCTGCATTTTTCATCTCTCCATGTTGTATGTATTTTCTAAAAAGGTTTAGTTTTCACTTGATCATTAAAGTTCTTCTGATGTGTTTTTAAATGATATAGAAATACCTTTCTTGGTAGAAATTTTGGTGAAACAACAGGCAATGTCAGGATGGCAACAGGATGAAATATCCTAATATATCCTCATATGAAATAGAGCTGCAGTGGCGTCTTTGTGAGGCTCCATGTATGTGTCTGTTACAAGAAGAAAATGCCATGATGATGAAAAGTGAAAAGACAAGCAGTCCTCCCCTGGGGACTATGAATTAAAAGCCAGATGCTAATATAGTTTGTTCATGATGAAAAGGTTACTACAGTTAGCCTGTCCTGACAGACTCCTTCAAACCTGAGAAACACTTTCTCAGCTGCTCTTTACTTTTACTTCACAGCTTTTGAACTCTCCGATCTGCATTAAAGAGTGGTGATGTGGGAGTAGATGACACTTATCTCTGATGTGTCTGGATTGTGTTTAAACACGTTTTTTTTATGGAGTTATTTTAGGTGCAGATGTAGTAAATTCCATTTTCAAACCACCCTGGTCGATGTAAGGGAGATAAACAAAGAAAATGTAAATTGTCCTGTGGAACTGTAGTTACAAAGACTTGCTTTGACTTAGGGGTTTGACAGTTTTCATCACACCCGACAGTGAGCTCAAAGCAGCTCAGTATGACAGAGGAAAGAGGATTGGCGATGGTTAAATAAATAAGAATGTCTACACAAGCTTGGCTAAAGAGGTTTGTGAGAAAAGTAAAGTGACAACAACAATTCAGAGTAAAGCTCAGACTAAGCTTTGAAACTTTACACTGACTAATAAACAGATGGATTAGCACAGAAACACACACACACACACATACACACATACACTTATGCTCTGACCCACTTTAAATCTTGTCTGTCCTCCAGCTGACTAGAATTGCTCATACAGTTATTTCCCAGTTGGAGTTTGGCCCTGGGCATCACTGCTACACTACATCCACATCTCTCAGATCCTGTGTCATGCTAGGCCCACAAAGGCTCCACTTGCTTGTAGCACTCCTAAGCTTGCCTCTACCAGCTGTCATGATACATATACACTCCTCTCTCCTTGGAGTGAGGGAGAATGCAGTCAGTTTTATGTCGCTTAGACAAACAGGAAAGTTAACTGCAGTGCTGCTCCAATTCTTTCTTTGAAGAAAAACAGTGCTTGTCTTCTTGTGTAAGGATGGAAAACCTTTTATCCCCTGCAGCCAAGGGAAGGTTTTACAGTACATTAAAAGGAAATATGCAACAGGCAAATTGCCAAACATGAGAAACTATGTTTTGATCTTGCATCAAGAAGTCTCTATCCTCCCTTTAAGGTTTGTCCCACAATCCTCAGAATTTGCTGAGAATATAAAGACAAATGTTTTCTGAAAATCAAAGCAGTATGAAGGACAACACTGGTGGTGATACTAATGGAAAAGTCAGAAAATCAGAGATATTACTATTCATCATCTGAGAACCATGACTATCTGCATCAGATGTACAAATCCATCAAATGAATGTCAAGATTGTAAAAACTTTGACAGTAAAATCTGTGTTGCCAACACCAGTGGGAGTCATTCTGCTGGTAAAATACATCTCAGAATTGTAATACCTGCATATTGAAGCAAACTTGGAATCAATTTGTTCCTGTGTGAGAGGAGGAGTACCAGTGTCAAGTAGTTTGGAGAGCTCTCAACACATTTTTGCACCTGTCTCTGCATTTAAATGAATTCATCAAAGCCATCAGGAGGGCTTCTTGATCACATTTTGATTAGACTGGAAAGGTCTTTTAATAATTTTTTGGAATAGCTTGAACAACTTTGAGTCTTACTGCTGAAACTTAAAGGATGCGTTTCTCACAAGCCAAAAAAAAAAAAAAAAACGTTTTAGAAGACCTGCAAAAAATGTCTATATATTCATAAGCAAATGTTTAACACAAAGACATATTGGCAAAAAGGATGTCATACTTACTTTGGAATCTTGAACATACTGAGATCCATAATAGCAATAACTGTCTACTGTCCAACCCCTAGTTCAGAGGCAAATGTCTAAATAAGTGTCAGATGGATTGCCATGAAACTTTTAATTCTGGTAATTTCCTGAAACCTCCTCGGACACCAACATGTCCACATGTTTCTTTTTGAGCATTGTGTTTATTATATTGTATCTGTCAAAGTTCAGTTCAAAAGATGAGACCATTCCTGCAGTGTATGTTTCAGTGGTGATTACCTCATCTGATACCTTTATGCATTTACCAAAGAATACAAATACACCAGGAAAGTACTTCAAATACATTTAATGAGATTTTCTCAAACTGTATTCATTGTGTCACAAACATGCTTGCTTGAAGAAAATGTGCTTGAATTCACCCATCAACACTTAACTATATGAGTAAAAATAGTGAGAGGTTGATTTTATTCACACAGCCATATTTACTGTTCTGTCGATGCCTGGAGTGTGCTACTCTTTGGTGCAATTGCATTTGTGCGCATTGGTGAAATCAACTGGGCTATCATCCATGCATCAAGGCAGATAGGTCAACGTAATAATGTGAAATTCGTGTTGTGGACTGATGTCAGAAATAAGATCTCAACGATGCAAGATCTGACCCAGAGTCAGCCTCAGGTAATATTATTTAACTGAGGATCCGTTAATCAGTTATCCAACTGATTTATCATTTAAGTTTTACTATGCAATATTGTCTTTTTTATATCATTGTGAACTTAACATCTTTGGGTTCAGAATAGAAGAGTTCAGGGGCAAATTGGAATTGTATATGTTCTTACTGACTGTGTCGTATTCCGCAAACACATTATGTCTTTTGTCCTGCTACCTAGCTGTGAGAAACTGTTTATCAATATGAATCAACACCAAAGTTAGCATGATAAATTCCACCTTTACATCATGGGAGCAAAATATGTGGCAAACTTGGGAAAGAAAGCTAAAAAATTTAAAGTAGTGACTGAGAGAAGACAGAGAGTGAGACTGGGAGGGAGACATGTAAGTGCCAGAGCTTGTTGCTGTCAACCACAGATAAGAGCACAAGGATGCATGCACACACACACACACACACACAAACACACACACTAAAGATGGTCTTTGCCCTGAACACGCTCCACCCTAAGGGATTTGCTTCACCACAACCTGAAAATCAGTTTGTCTCTCTCACATCAGTCTCCTTGGCTACAACTCGCTGTCCATTTTAACAAGCCCTTAAAGGCCTTCATAGTATAACAGTTCATGCGCGGCCATTCAAACAAGTCCTTCTTCTCTGACAAGAAGAAGAAAGAAAAAAAGAAGCTGGAAAAACACAGTCAATCTGCGTTACATCCCGTTAGCGAGCTGCACTTTGCAGCTCCAAAGAGCATTAATGCCTGTTGAAGAGCTGTTTCTGTTTATGCGTTTTGGCAACTTAAGAAGATGGTAGCAGTGAATGAGCATCAGCTGTGAATAATATGAAAATAAGGTGCTTCCACTATACACAGAGATGAGAATTCATGATGCCTGAACTGTCTTCTACACATGAATTATACACAGACCAAATATAAATGAGACAAATCCAACATATCAGATACTGGGTGTCTTCTCAAAGCGTAACAAGTAAAGGGAGACAGAGGAATGCAATGTTCCTTTCCCACAATTACCAGAGCCCAATAATTGGTGAAAGGTTGAGGGAATGGGTTTGGAAAGCACAAAGTGTGTGTGTGGCAAAATGCAGCCTCATTAATTGTATCACTGGATTACCTTCTTCATGTGTCTGTTGTTGAATTTCTAAAACATTACTCTGCATGCGAGCACAGATCACAAACCTCTCTCTGTGTGCCTTGGATCATTGATCGGATACATCACTTAAAACATGGTAGAATTAACTGATTATTTCTATAATAAATATTATATAAGGACTTTACAACAAGTAATAAACACCAAAACTATTCCAAAGATATAGTGTATTATTCAAGAACCATACATTAAAACATATAAAACATGGCCTCTCTGGTTCAGGTCTGTAACGTCACCCCACAGTGATCATACAGTGTACCCCCATATCATACAGCACACCCCAATGTGCACTCCTCCATTGCTGTGGCAAGCTGGGAAGTTAAATCACTGGAGTTCATCAAACACAAGATATTTTTGTTTGCTGGTGTTCTATTTATGCTTTTTTTTTTTAACTTATAAATCCATACATTATTATCCATACACTAACCCTAACCCTAACCCTAACCCATTTAATTGCAAAGACTAATAATAATATTGAACACACATAATACGCCAAGCTATTGCCCAATGTCTGTTCGGGCTGTCTGTAATAGTAGGGTATGGTATATGATACACGTCAGTAAAGAGTGTGCTGAGTAAAAAAAAAAAACATGAGACTTAGTTTGAATTTGGTGCGCTGATAATAATCTCGGGGTCATGGCCATTATTGTCTGCACGAACTGGATCAAAGTATTTACGCTTAGGCATAATCCTAGAGATGGTGTTTCAATGAGAATGGTTGTGTCGAGGATCATTGACACGTGAAGGTTTGGTGTGACGACAGAAGACCTTCAGTCTAGTTCACAGTGTCCCTGTTGTTATATGGTTAAGGTGATATTGACTGATATCATGCTCTGACATGGCACCCAATTCACTCCCCTTCAAAGTTGCTCACTGAAAAGGCTATTTCGGCTTTTCCTCAGGCTTTTGATTATTTCCTGCTGACTCACCACACATGCTGATGGAGCAAAAATAATTTACCTCTTTGTCCTTTTTGTATTTGGGTAGATAATGAATCCAATTATTCTAATAAAACAATCACTTCAGGACATTCATGAAGCTCACAAAACATTTATAATTATTTAAAAGCTGTGCTTTTTATGATAACTGTAGGCCTATTTCGGGCCTGTGGGCATAACCTGCAGTTTTCCTCACAGCCCAGATGGAGCTTGGTAGGGATTTGCAGGAACTTGGCCCATGGGTGAAGGTAAACTCTGTGCTCTATAACCTTGACAAACTCTACAACACTGGAACTGAAGATTCATTCAGAAGCCACTGAAGGGAAAATTCAAGGAACGTTCACAGCAACAAAATAAAATCAGCAACCACCAACACATCAGCACCTTTACTTTTAACAGATTGCCGATTTCCTATCAGTGCCAGGTTATTGATATCAATAATCACAATGAAGCTTTCATCAGATCCCCTCCCCTCATTGTTACACCGCAGTTGATGTGTTTTAAATCATGTGGTGGGACGTTTTACACCATTTTACAACACAATGTTTCTCATATTTCTTAAATCTGATGTAAAGAAATTAGCACCAGTTTAAATGAAACCAACAACTATTCATATGTCTACAATTACTTCTGAGCCTCTACTGCGACTTATTAGTTTTTGTTGTTGCTGTTTTGGTAATTTATCACCAAATATCTTGGTAATTCAGAAATGAAGCAACAAAAATTGAGATTGTTGCGCAAATCCTCATTACTGCTGAGGTTATCAACCCTTACTATAACCAGGCATGCTAAAAGTCTGTCACAATTGATTGTCACATTGGTTTGGAAACAGTGGAATGGTTGGACTTATTTCCTAACACGAACTTTTGCAATAAGGCTTCATCGACGATATGCTGGGTTGTGGTGACTGACAAACAGATCCCAATACTTTACTCCTCAACCACAGATGATTTATGATACAGTGGCAGATAATGAATGAGGTGTCAGGTTTGATTGTGAGGATAAAGCATCTTCAGACAGAGCGCTCAGGCAGCTGATGGCGGTAGAGACTTAAAACTTGATCTGTCCCTCATCTCATGCTCACAGGTCCAGTCCTGCTGATACAGCCGTGTCTTACACATGTACACCACAAACAGCCCTCACCTGATGAGCACGGACACCCCCACGTCCTCGCAGTTCTTGTAAACGTGGCCCCACGTGTCCTGGATGATCTCCCTCTCGGCGTCGGACAGTGGCTCGGCCCGCTCCGGCCGGTCCTCGCCCGGCACCCTTAGGTGCTGAAGCGGGGGCGGAGGGGGCGAGTGCGGCGGCGGAGACTCCCTGCGAGACATCCTCCCGCGGCGCAGCAGCCCGGAGGCTCCCAGCAGGGCTCGGGGGAAGTAGGGAGCGAGGGAGGGGGGGAGGGAGATGGAGAGCTGAGACCCCACGGCGGGAGATGGGAGAGGAAAGCCGGGGTGAGAAGAGGGAGCGGAGAGGAGGATGAAGAGAAAGAGGAGGAGAAGGGGAGAAGGAGAAGAGCAGAGGCAGACAGCGCTCACAATTCCCCCAGAAACAAAGGAAAGAAAGAGGGAAAATGGAGCACCCAAACCCCCCCCCCTCCCCCCTCCCCCCACCCACCAAGCTCTCACCCCAAACTCTCCCTCACTTGTCCTCTAGCTTCCAAAAAACTTCTTTCTCTCACTTCTCTTCTACCTCCCTCTCTCCCTCTCTCCCCCAGTGAGGGAGTCAGGGATGCTGATGCTGCTCCTCTACCACTTCCAGTCTCCCCCCTCTCTGATCCTCCCGCTCTGCTGAAGGAGATGAGGCAGCCGTGTGTGTTGTGAAGACCTGATGGGATGAGAGAGCAGGGGTGGGGAGAAAACAGAGGGAAAGAGAGAGAGAGAGAGAGAGAGAGAGAGAGAGAGAGAGAGAGAGAGGGTGGAGAATCCAAAGATGAAGGAGGGGAGAGGGTCTCTGAGAGCAGCCTCCAACACACACACACATGTTGTTCACGTTTGACCGCACGTATCGGCACACTCACAGTGAGAAAAGGTTTTCAGACACACATCTCATAGTCAAAATTGACATATAAAATAAATAATTCATGTCATCAGTGGTTTTATTGTGATGGGGATTACACAAAGAAATAAACCCACAAAGAGATTTCTGTTTTCTTTCAGCTGGCTGTTTTGGTTTTATCACATCACTCTTCTGGTTGACCCTCATTTCTTTTTACAGAAAAGTCAAGAAAAATGTTCCTCATTGCACAACTTGCTACTAAAGAGCAGACAGAAATGGGTAAAGACTAGCTGTTGAACATATATGGGCTCTTAGCAAGTAACCATCCAGCCATTTCTCTGGTGGAAACCAAAGCTGAGCTACAAGAAATGATGATCAGACAAGTCAACAGATGATGTAAACGAAAAGGTAATGTTGCGTCGCGTGCAACGTTGTGTGTTCTCTTTCAGACATTTGTCATATTAGACTTTAAATCACATTTCAAATGACATTTTGCACCTTTATACAGTACAAATAGAGAGACGATGTCCTTACCATGTCTGGCTCTTTGATCAGACATGGTTTAATGCTTGTAGCTCCATTGACATCCACCAGCTAGATCCAAACCTCATCTGTTCGAGCAGGTTAAGGGAGTTCAAGCGAGGTAAAGTTGTGGACCAGAAAATGGAATTTCATCACTGACAGATATCACTGAGGGAATATTGTTCCCTCGAAGGCCTGGACTTGGTCTCTGACAATGTTTAGATAGGCGCTACATGTCAAAGTAGCAGCCATATGATTGGCAGGACACATTTTTTCCCAGCAGAACATTATCCAACGCATCACACTGCCTTGGCCAGATTAACTTCTTCCCATAATGCATTTTGCTGCCAGGTAAGCAAAGGTAATATTCATATGATGCAAAAGAAAATGTTGACGTTGATGGTGGAAGAATGTTGTCATGGACACGCTGACTTTCTGCAGCTACATGGCCCTGTACATAACTGACTGATGGGCAGTGTGCTTTGATACCTTTTTTTCGGAACCAGGATTTGAAGCCACAGTAACTTGACCTGTACATCCTTATGCTTGCAAAGTATTTTATGTTTCCAAGACATAAACATGCAGACAAAATGTTCATTTATATTTTTAACCTGTCGCAACCAGTCTGGTGAGTTGAGTTCCCTTTTCTATTGTGCTTTATTTTGATACTTAGACCTTGTCTCTTTTCAGTTTCCTCCACTTATTGCCCTCCTGTCTTTCTGGTCTTCCCTATCCCACTGTGTTGGGCATATTTTCAAATTCCTCTCCCCTGTTGAGTATCTAAACTAAGCTATCTAAGTTTGTACCACTTTGTCTGTAAACCTCTAGATTCCTGGCCTGTTTTTACCTTTTTACTCAGTCTTTTGCCTGCCAATTCATCTACTTTTGCTCACCAGCTTTAAAAATTATTAATGGTTTTAGAACATATGTTTAGTCTGAATCTGCCTTTGCGGCCAAGCCTGTGGTTCAGCCATGAGGCCATCCACTGACAGGTGCCATTGTAACAAGATAATCAATGTGGTTCACATTAATTGTCTACGGTCATAATGCTATGACTGATCTGTCCTTTAGCTTTAGTAGTGTTTATTGTGTGTTCTGTTGCACCAAAATTACTAAAGAGTCTAATGGAGGTTTAGTATTCTATAAGAACCTATAAATGAGCTATACAGAAATAAAATGAATATCTTTTACAAATCCATGGCTACAGATGACTATAACATGTCAGAAGCTGGACTTCATAAGCATTAAAGTCATAAGTCCCATTCACCCCCCTAAGAAATGATTCCCCAGAGACTGAAAAATGGTCTCCAAAATGTTGAGATAAGAAATGGGAGACGATGGTTTCATACTGTCAGATATGAGGATCAAAAAACACTCAGTAAATTGCTAAGCAATAAAGAGAACAATTCTGGCATTTCACCTGTTTCCCACTGATTCCTTTTTGTTTTGTGAGTGATTGTGAAGGTGTTTTTTTTTTTCAATAAAAGGAACAAACAACGAACATCAAATGATATTATTTTTTTTCTAAAAAAATAATTAGAGTGAGGAAATTTAACCCAGTGAAGAAATTAAATTTAAGAATTCAACAAAAGACAATGATTTACTGTGACTGAGGTTTTTGCTAAGAGAGCACATAAATTTATTTATGTACAGAAAACCAAAGACCATGCTTGGGGAGGTCAAATATTTATCTCTATCCGGTATTGAAAATGGCACAATTTACATTTCTTATCTGCACAAGAGAAGAGAGAAAAAACGCTGCAGATGTGTGATAAACTGCTGTCTAGACAAAAGCAAGGGAGGGATGGTGGAGGACGATGCTGATGACAGGTCTATTATGCCACAGAGGCGACTGAAGAAGCCAACAATTGGGAGATGGAGCTGTCACAGCATTTTGCAAAATGGCAGATTTCTGCGCCACACCAAAGGGTGTCACTCTGTCACTCGTCAAGACAAGATGAAATCATTCACTCAGACTCCTTGCATCTGTGACTCAAGCTACGCTACTGCTTAGTATGTGCCATTAAATTTTAAAAAAATTAACCAGTCTGCTATTTCTTTCTTTAAATCTGTATGGCAGTGCGTGACTGTTTCACAGTGACAGTGAAAGTGAACGTGGGAAAAGAGCATACAAGGAATACATAACCGAGTTAGTTGACACCCCTGTGTCGCTGATAGAAATCTGTCTGACTCCTGTTCCATTCCATTGAAGACTGTGAAATATAGCTTTATAGTCGCATTAACAACACATCTTACATGTAAATATGTGCTACACATAGACTGGACCTGAGTTCAATCTCTGCCAAGTCAAAGGTCTGCAGTGCTTTACCTTTACTGCTGCTGCCCTCTACTGTCTGCCGCACTTCATAAAACAAGAAGTTTCTTTGTTTAATGAACCCTGACCCATGGACTGGAGTTAGGTGCATGATTAACCATGGACCTTACCCAGAACCAGTGTGTAAGGGTGAAAAAAACCACAAAGACAGAAAGCCCAAAAGCCTAAACCATTCATTAAATGATCTGTTCAGAAAATGGTCTGATTAAGAACATGTTTAAACACAAGAGAAAAATTTTACATGTATTTTTACTAATGATAGACATTCTAACATCAGCAACAAATGTTGGACATCAAATAAAATAAAATTAATGGCCAAATTCAATTTAGCCCATAAAAACATTGTAATTATTCAAAAAATATTGTTATTATTTCATTTTCAAAAACATTTATATCAGACAAAATAGATTTAGCAAACAGGTTACATTGAAAAATATTTCGGAGAAATATATTCTTATATTACTCATATATTATGTTATAGAGTCTTGTATGGTGCCAAGCTTTTATTAAGCTTCACCAAAAGATCAAAGAAAAACCTGAGCAAAGCATAAATGATGCCAAAGGAAACTGCATTTTCTGGTCATGTCAGCTCCTGATGAGGAAGTGGATGATACAGTCCACAGTTCATAAGTTGCCATTGCCAAAATAAGGCCTGCTCGCATGAAAACTGATTTAACCTTTTACTTTATACCGTAGGTGTCGAAACAGAGATGCTCCTCTGGGGCAGAAAACAGAATATGACTGTGTTCACAGATGCAATGTAACAGAGATGCTGGAGGTCTTGATCTGTGTGGAGGCCTGAGGTAGAGCTACTTTCCTCTCCTTTCAGGCAGTCACCTGGTGGAACAATGTAATACAGGCTCACAAGATATGTATTTTAACTGCCTTTCATTAATTTTCTTGAAATCATGGAAATATGAAAAGAAAATGTTTAAGATTTTGTAGTAAAACAGTATTGTGGAATATTGACAACAACTTATTGCTAAATATTTCAAATTTCAATCTTAGTCCAATTTTAATTTGGCATTTTAATTTTTAATTGGGGGATTAGCTTTCCAAATCTGTCACAAATATAATAAGGACTGCAAAGAAAGCAATGAGTTAACACAGAAATGTGATAGGATTATGTTGATGATGTCTGCATTTTCTCATATGCCTCTTGATGTTGCCCAAGGAACACTGCAAAGCTTTTGATCCAGCCTAAAGAGAAATTGCAAATGAATACCTAAGCAAGACCCTTAAAGCTAAAACAATTAATATCATAATACCTAATAATAAAAATTCATCGTAATTTTTTAGCAAATCTCTAAACTATGTTTCCTAAGCACAAATTAGTTTTTGTGGATTATGTTTTTTATTATTATTATTTTAGATCTCAGCTTCTCATATCAAGCTATTTTACATGGAGGCACGTGGTGGATAGCAGTAATGCCTATCATAATGCAACAGGGGGCACTATTTTAACACACAAAGATGTCCTACAAGTCTGAGGAGGAATACATGTGAAACAATAATGAAGGTAAAAATAATAAAAGGCCATTAATGTATTTACCAATATCTTTTGAAGAAAAAAAGCTCCTATATTATTTTTCTAAAGATTGATGTCTTTAACCTGCAATATACCCTTTAAGATGCCTGGGTCTCAGATTGAAAGCCCTTATTATTGACATTATTGGCAATGTTAGAAAATCATATTTCATCTGAAAGATATCAAGATCTTGAGGTTTCCCTGTCCATTTCTTGCATTTGTATTATTCTCCCTTTTAATTTCGTAAGACCACATGCGTGCTTATCTCATGGTTTGTTTTTTTAAAATACTACCTCTGTTATGCATATTGGTTGTATGCATTTAGCTTTGTTGAACTAGTTTGCTTTGACTGTCCTCTGTAAAATACGTGAGACAAGTGAAACACAAATAAACAAATAAATAGATATCTGATATAACTGAATAATTAAGAGAAATAAAATTTGAGATTATACAAAATTAGGTAGACATCTTTATCTCTGCAGAGTCAAGTGTAAGAAAGAAAAACTAGAGTAAGACATATATTTTAAGATTTAAGATAACAGAAAACAGCAGAAAGTTTATAGTACAATTCGTAAATACGTGGGCAAAATGTGAAAAAATGAAAGAGTGTAGTTTAAATAATACTGGGATTAATTCATTTCTATAATATATGTGTTTATATGAAACTGATGGATAGAAACATGTTTCCAGTGGCTCATTGCTCGATGGAAGATGCAAGACGGACGCTCTGTGCAGCCACCGCAGCATCCACAGGCTGCAGGTGTTGGTATCAGGGCAGTCAAACGCCAATACTCAAAGTTTGGGGATGGAAATTATTTTGGACCAATCACGACGAGGCATCAGACTTGAACATCCAATAAGATTCCAGAGCTGCGTGGTGGGAGTAACCCTAAAAAACGAATGGGCAGTGCGGTGGCGCGTTGCCGTTGCCCGGCAGGAGTTCGGTTGAGACGGTGCTGGATGGTGGCGGGGTACCACTGATGAGAGAGCGGCCGAGGAGAAGGGACTGTCTTAGCACGATTACACCCATCCACTGGATACAGTGAAACAGCCGGGCACAGTTTCTTCCCCTGCCGTGTGCGAGGTGAGTCCAGCAGAAGAGAGCTGGGGCCGGTAATTTTCGGGAGGGATGTGGTGGCTAGCAACAGTAACCGTTGCCGTTAGCAAGCGGATTATTGTGCCGTGACTTTTCAATGATGGAGGACCGACACGCTGAGCTAATGTTAGCCGCGCACACACTGCGGTCTCTTAGCGTCACGTACCTTGAATTAATATTTGTGTCACGGGCGTCCCTTTGTTTGATTGTTTGTTGTTATTGTTGTTGTTTTTTTTATGAGTTTAATCTTTAAGAGCTGCAGTGAAACGGTGCGGTCATTGTCCGCCTGCTTTTATCCCCACCCAGCTCTGAGCCTCCCGCACCCATGATGGAGCTCTGCTTCAGCAGGCTGCACGGTTCAAACCCAAAACTCCCGTCTACATGTAAATTTGACGATTTGGAAGTTTATTTGTCCATTATAGTGGCCTTATAGAGAAATGGGCCGGGGCAGACCCCCCTGTTGTGTTTAGCTGGTTGCCCAGTGCTGGGTCCTTGGATGCATCTCTTTCAACGGGTGGGATGTGAAGCCAACTTTGCGCTAACGTTAGCAGGCTAACCTAGCTGGTGCAGCTGTTGGCTTGGTCTGGCTTTATTGGACCACGGCGAGCTATTTTCATAGGCAGCGTTCAGATGTCCGACTGTCAGACTGTGTGCTACACATCGCCCGTGGCGTGGAACTGTCTGACGGGTAAAAGTAAGCGTTTCCCAGCTCAGAGTGAGGGGATGCACTGACACGGCAGCCACACTGCCCCCTCCTCCCTTCCATCCCGTGACCTGACCCAGATTCATGTCTAACCAGCGGCTGATTTAAGCACAAGGCTTGATTGTAGGTTAAATATCCTCTGAGCATTCATCAGTTGATGTAGTCTCAGATTAGTAAGAAGAAAGAAGGAGTGATGTCCTCTCTCCACATTCATATCATCAAAATGCCAGTTGCTCTTTATTAAAAGACATCTTTAAGCTGTATATAATAATGTGTCAATCATTTTTTTGCCTTAAACTGTATGTTTTGGATGTTTATTGCGAAGGTTAGTTAATTGCTTTGGTATATGGATAAATACTAGTTTCCCTCTTGGTTTTAATCACACAACACAGTTAGGATTCCTGATGCTGCTGAAGATGTGGATGTGGAACATGTGGATTGGCTATGCACAGGGATGGCGGTGCAAAGGCTGGACGAGAGCATGCCACTTTGTGTGGGCCAAACAAATCCCTGAGCAAAGCAGTCTAGCTAAACCTTATTGCACTCTGACTACATTTTGTTGAACTTGAATTTCTCTATTTTGTTCAAATAAAATATTTTTATTTTCAAACACTATGGGTGCTCTCTTTTGCTCACCCTGTCACTGTTTATAAGTCATGATGATTGTGACTGGAAAATCAATGACATTTGTGACATGTCATCTAATCAGATTTGCCTTGAAGTATGATTGCTTGTAGGTTTTTGACCCTGATAACATGTCCATGTTGTTAAGAAGAGAACCAATTCCAGAATGCACAATGAATGTATAAATACAAATAACACAATACAGCTTTTTTTTTTAATTTATTCTATGGAAAGTTACAATTATTTATCACAGCAGAAAACTTTTGCGTACTTTAAAAAATGTGTCTGTCCTGTGCAGGAAAAATTAATAATTGTCACTTCACATAAGATGTGAATTTTGATCTTGATTTTTCAGTCTTCTCTCTTAAAATGACTGCTTTATAAGAGAATTTTATTCAACTTTAATTTTTAAGGTTTGTAATTGACTGGATTAACAGAGGAGTGGGCAGGAGGACCTGGAGCGGTACCTCTTTGTGGACCGACATCCACTTTTGGCTTATTTGAATCATTAATAATAATCACTTTATTTCAGAACATGTACATACAACATAAACAAATGACAGTGATATACACTGATTTAAATACTGTCGTGGTTTGGTATGTCACTAGATCACTAGAACACAGCCTTCATTAATGCCAGTAGTAGTCGTAGTAGTAATTTTCTTCACAGGATTTTTTTATAAAGTGAGCAAAGCAACTATCAACTGTGTGAATTCTTGATGTTGCATTTTTTTTTTTTTTTTTAATTGGTGAACATTATGCTTTATTTCCTTGCTCTAGGTGGGCGAGTGTATTCTGCTTTCCAGCAGCAATGGCACAGAGGAGTGGGCAGGAGGACCCCGAGCGGTACCTCTTTGTGGACCGCGCTGTGGTCTATAACCCAGCCGCCCAGGCTGACTGGACTGCCAAGAGACTTGTATGGATACCATCAGAACGCCATGGGTTTGAGGCAGCCAGCATTCATGAGGAGCGTGGAGATGAGGTGGTGGTGGAACTTGCTGAAAATGGGAAGAAAGCAGTTGTCAATAAAGATGACATCCAGAAAATGAATCCACCAAAATTCAGCAAAGTAGAGGATATGGCTGAACTCACTTGTCTGAATGAAGCATCTGTGCTGCACAACCTCAAAGACCGCTACTACTCTGGCCTCATCTATGTGAGTATTTCATGGGCTGTTACCTCTAAAAAAAATAATTTTGGAAACTAACAAAAAAGTTACAATTTTATAGTTTAATTATGTTGATATATCACTTTGTCAGAATTAAAGAAATACGTTTTGTTGTTAATGTCACACAGTGAGATTAAGTATTATCACTGCAGTCAGTAAAATTTTACAGTAACACAGCGTGAGTAATAGATGAGAGCACGGCGATCAACAACAATAACTTACAGATTTTCCATTACTTGTATTGGAAAAGCCGCTGACTGTCTAAAATGCAGGAACAGGATTTTGTAAATTTGTGAGCCCAAACACCAAAACCGTGTCAAATGTAACTTTGTTAATGTCAATGCTAATATTGCAATATATTGTTATTAATTGCCACTCTTAAAATCATAGCACAACAGGAAGTTGTGCTGTGCAGCTACTGATTTAGAGCAGCAACGAAAATTTTATTTCTTGTACTTGATAAGCTACAGCAGCAGGAAATAATTTTCTAGCAATGGATTAAATTCAACAAAAACATTTACCTGTTTTAATTTTTTTTTTTTTTGAGTTGCTGTGGCATTACTGTTTAATACAATGCACATAGATGCCTCCATCATACTGAAAAAGAAATTGTGTCCTCCTTAAGCTTCCAGTTTCCCTCATGATGTCCCACTTACTCACATGCATTCCTGGAATAGCCCAGGCATGGAGCTTATGGGGCACTTGAGACCCAAGGGGGAGACAGGGGCTGAGGAGTTCACACATAGAGGCCACATTAGGTATTCAGTGAATGATTAATAAGTAATAAAATAAGATAAAAAAAAAACTCTTAGGGTTGGGATTGTGTGAAAACGTGGATCTTTGTTCATCAATTTAAAAAAACTCCCATTTTGTCATTATTCACTAGCTCTTATATTAGGTTTATGGGAAGATGCAGTTACAAGTATTTTGTGGTTTGAAACAGATGTTTGAAACATAATGGATGAGGTCATGCCATTTGAAAGGCTAATGAAAAAGTTAGGTATTTTTTATGTTGATGAAGTATAATTGTGCCAGGGTCATCTTATAGTAGCGCCCTGCCAAACCACTAATATTATGGTATTAAGTCCCTTGCAGGTTAAGTAAAAAAAAAAAAAGAAAAGACTCCACTGACAGGTATGGAACCAAAATTCAACAGTCAAATAGTTGACAGTGCCCACAATGTATTCTTGGTCACATTGTTCATTATTTAGATTTTCCTCCAGTCCATAAAGAGCCCAGAACCCAAGGTGACTTAACTTTTGTAGAAGGATATGAAAACTGACCATGTTGATGTCATGATGGTGGGAGTGTTAATATCCAGGTAAGGTGTGGCATTTTGAACTTTCCCATGTGGTCACTGTCTCCTGATGGTTCCCTGCCACGAGACTGCTTGGTCTATTTATCTCCTAAGTGCAGAAGTTGTTAGCCACTACAATATTTCCTCTGTGACTGAGGGCTTTTATTTTCTCAACTGCAGAGGGTACCAGGCCCAGGTACAGTTTGAGCTTTTCAGATTTTTTTTAAGGGGGAGGGGTGGCAATTTTGGAAAATGAAGCAACCCCCCACCTCATCTATTAGCTCTGTGAAGCTCTTGCTGAGTCACACTGTAACCAACTGTAACAGAGTTCTTTATGTTCTCTGATAAGAAACAACTGTCTACTCAAATAACAACTATTTTTCACTTTTGCTGTTGAAAAATGTCTAAGTTAAATTAACCACCACTCCATGCCATCTTCTGAATGTTTATGCTCTTCTGGGGGGTCAAAGAAGTTTTATTTAGATCCATTCAGTTTACTTGCTTCGTCAGTTTTTGTGTTGTAAAATTAGTAATAATGATTTTGATTTTTTTTGTTTGTTTGTGAAAGCCAAAGCTCCCAAGTAAGGCTAATGAGCAAGATTTTTTTTTAAAGATGTTTAATTTACATTCAAAAACTTTATTGCCTTTGCATCAAAGGATTTTGAGGCTTGTATGACCTCTTAAGTCAGTGCTAAATAAAGCCCATACAGAACCTACTTTATTACTCCAATCCACACAGAATGCATTTTGGAAATATCATAATCATTCTTCAAGTTATTTGTATTAGAAAATGAAAGGAAAAGGCAAAAACCATTTATGGACTAGATATTTGGAGATCGGGCTAAAAATATATTTCAGTGATTGAAATTGTAATGGACCCACAGTTCCTTATGCAACTTTTATATAGCCTGGGTTTGTTGATTAGAGTGGTTGACAGAATGGTTTAACCAACTGTCTAAGGAGAAAAAAGACTGGATGTCGTAGTGATGCCATAATGATGTATTACTGAATGCAGGTCACTTGATGTACATCCTTTGTTACATTGTTGGGGCAGAGTGTACATCCTGAGGAGGATAAAAGGCAGCTTCAGGCTGAGAGCTTTGTATGAATGTCTGTATTGACTGCTTTTTCTCTGTTCGCTAAGCTTGCCTTTGACTGAAGCACAAGTGGCATATGGTTGACTTATTGGTCCCCATTAACATGACACTGTGACTCTGTTGGTTTGCTTTTACTCTTTTATGTAAAGGTTTTCTTCGCAACCTCTAATTACACCCCCTGCCTATACAATATACACACAAACTATGCAGTTAAATGCTAAAAAAAATTACTCACAGTTTGTTGGCATTTATTTGTTTCATTTCATTTAACTCCCTAACAACAAACTTTCACCCTGCCCTATGTGCCCTAAAGATCTAACTAACTAACTAACTAAAATATCTAACTAAGCCAGTGAGCAGTGATAGCTAACATGTCCTTGGGGTTATCAGGTGGGAGCCTCCTTTCACCGGTGTTTCTTCTAGTTAGGCCCACGACACCTCTGAGTGGTTAAACAGTGATCACTGGCGTCCCAGAGTCACCCCCCTAATGCCAGCCATCACCGCTTCTCACTCAAGGCAACTATCTCACACAGCACTACCGTCAACTACTCTGACCTCTATCCAACTGGACCAGTGAAAGCGGGGTGGGGATACAGACCCTGGTTCGGGTAGAGGGGAGAAATAAAGACATGGAGATAAAAGTAGGGATGGGATACAGACCCTGGTTCGGGTAGGGGGCATGAAAGTGTAGAGGGTGCAGGAGGTGGAGGACAAGCTACACAAGCAGGTTCAGCAACCAAACCCACCTCAACAGTCCTATACTCAAACCAAATCAAACCAATACAGGCCAACCCACCTGGACAAACCGCATGGTCTCAGAGGATTTCTTCCTCTGCTTCTCCAAAGAGTCTGCCTGTCTGGGCCCCCAGCTACTATTACTTCTTCAAATTCAAACCCACTGACTGGATATTATTGCTTCATCCGACATTTCCCTCGCTTTTTTTCTCACCCTCTGTCGCTTTCCTCCTAACTCATTCAACAAAGCAACAACAGATCTTGATACAAACCCTCTACAACCTACTTCCACTGGACAAATCCTAACCTTCCATCCTCGCTGTTCAGCATCCTTACCTAGATCTGCATACCTGAGCTTTTTCCTTTCATATGCTTCTTCAACTGAATCCTCCCACAGTAAAGTCAGCTCTATGAAATATACTCTCTTTCTTCTCCTAGACCACAAAATTATATCAGGCCTTCGCTTTGTCCTGGGGAACAACAAGCTTTCCTCCCAAATCCACTTGCATTTCCCAGTCACTAGTATCCTCTAAGCTGCCTTGCCTCCTTGTTATCTTATTAACTTTCCCTCCTTCTTGAACAAACTGAATTGCCAATCTCTCTGTCTTAGACCCTCCTAAATTTACCTGCCTCTGTATATCTTCAGCGCCTGCAGCTAAACTTTTAAAAACTTGGTTATGTCGCCACATATACCATCCTTGTGACAGACTAACCTTACAACCTGGCAAGATGTGCTTTAGGGTTGCCGTATCTGAGCACAACAAATGTAGTGGGTTAACCTAACCCTAACCCAGAGTTTTAGGTTCTGGGGAGTTGGCAATACATCATATGTTGCCCCTATCAAAAATCTAATACTACTTTCCTCCATACGCCACAGCTCATTCCAACTAAGCTTTTTCTTCTCTACACTTTCCCAGTTCAACCACTGTCCCTGCTCTACAACTAGTTTCCTCTTCTTTTTGGGACCTGTTCTACTTCACACCGGTTTGCCTGGGCCAAGCCCCAAACCTCACCGGCTTACTTGTACATTACCCACAGTCTCTGTATGCCTAAGAGTTGCTTTCCCTTCCTGCACTGCCATTCTTGGATTCCATTTTCTCCCCTTGGTTGGGTTTGGAACCACCTTACTAACTACCACATCTTTACTCCCAGATAACAGGAGCTTTGTCCTAACCTTAGTACATTTGAACTCCTCCACTAGACTAGATACTGGGAGCTGAAGTATGCCTTCCCCATACAGTGCCACAGTGCTTAAACATCTTGGAACACCGAGCCCTTTCCTAATGTAAAAGCTTACTAGTCTTTCCATTTTCTCTGCAGCAGATATTGGAATCTCATATACTGACAGTGGCCACATCAACCTGAGAAATAATCCAAACTGCAAACACCACAGCTTCGACTTTCCTGGAAGTCCTGATTTATCTATTCTTTCCAGACCCTCAGCAACATCCTTCTTACCTGTTCTCCGTCATGCAAATCTGCCTTGTACCACCTGCCTAGACTCTTTACTGGTTTTTCCCTAATTATTGGAATTTCCTCTTCATCTATTACAAACTTTTGATCACTTAATCTTCCTCTACTTATTGAGATACTTCTAGACTTACTAGGCTTGATTTTCACACTAGCCCACTTTAAGTGTTTATTAGGTCTCAAGTTCTCTATTCATACATGGTACTGTTGTAGTTATCAACCTCATATCATCCATGTATGCCCTAATTGGTGTAAGGCGCATCCCATCCTGCTGCCTCTCCCCACCTACAACCTACCTTGAAGCTCTAATAATTACCTCCATTGCTATTGTGAATGCTAATGGAGAAATTGTACACCCTTCCATAATACCTATTTCCAGCCTCTGCCAAACTGTTGTAAAATCTGCTGTACTTAAGCATAGTCAGATATCCTGGAAATATGCTCTTACTAAATTAACAACTACTCCAGGCACTCTGCTATAATCAATCGCCTCCCAAATAAGGATATGTGGCACTGACCCCAATGCATTTGCTAAGTCCAAGAATAAAAAAATCTTCCCCTCTACATTCGTGAGAACGATCATACGGAACTGACTCAGGTCTGAAGACTCCTTCTCCTTTGGAATAAGAACATCTCCTGCCCTGCGCCATGCTCTAGGAATAGACTGTTTCTTCCGAACTATTCTTAATTGCCGACACAAAAACTTTAGGATATCAGGTGCGCTTTTATAGACCTGGTAGGGGACTCCATTTGGCCCTGGGGCCGAAGAAGCCTTCACACGCCTGACTACGTCCACAACCTCCTTCCACCTAGGTGGTCTAACATCCATACTACTCTATTCTGCTCAGAATCTGAATATGTATTCCTCAGGTACTCTTCTACTTCTGTCTTTGTTGCTTTACACTGCCCTCCCTTTTCCTAGTTAAACAATCCTTTAACAAACTTGAATGTGTTTCTGTAAAACGCTGTCCTTACATATTCTTTATTTTTCCTCTTTTTCCTAAAATATTCAGCCCTTCTGAGTATTGCTAGCCTACTTCTCAATCCCTCTTGCAACACATTAATTCCCCCCCTCTCTCCCTCTGTAGTTCTTTTCCACCATAGGAGTAAATTATGTCTCCCATTTTCTCCAATCTATCACTTGCGTCTCCTCCTAGTCTACTCAGAATTATTGACAAGTCCCTGTTGACTGTCTCCCATTCTTTGCTACTATTTCCCAGGCCGTTTAACTCTAGCTGCATCTATTCTTGTAACCTCCTCCTCTACCTCTGTGGCTGTGTGTGTTGTAAAGATACAAGGTTGTTAGGTTTAAAAAGCCAGTTATATCAGAATGCAGGGCACTGATTGATACCATAGTAAAGACCCTAGATTTTTTTTCCCCATTGTGAGGGGTCCTGTTGCTAAGCACTGCTCGATTCAAGGATATTTATTCGGCCGTATCCGGAGAGCTGGAAATCTTTTCAACTGTGTCAGAGTTCTTGTCTATTGACAATTAAGTCTTTTGGCAGTGGGCTCAGGGCTGTGTTGATTAGCTCAAAATCATTTAAGGGCAGCACAGCAGTATAGTGGTTAGTATTGTTTCCTCATAGCAAGTAGGTCACAGGTTCAGTTCCTAAGCATGGGTCATTTCTGTGTAGAATTTGCATATTCGCCCTGTGCCTGTGTGGGTTTCCTCCAGGTGCTCCAGTTTCCTGCCATTGTCCAAAGACATGCATTTTTAGGTTGATTGGTGACTCTAAATTGTCCTAAATTGTTGAGCGGTTGTTCATCTCTGTCTGTCGCTTTATGCTGGCCCTGTGATGGACTGGCTCCCTTTTCTAGGGTGTACCCCATGCTCACCCAGTGTGAGCAGGGATTGGCTCCAGCACCCCTCTGCAACCCGGAAACAGATAAATGGTAGAAGATGAATGAATCACTGATTCTGATGAAGTTCAGCTTTGATGGTTTTATCCTTTGTGCAAAATGTTGTGTTTTAAAACAAGGAATACATCACAACACAACCTGGTTGTTCAGACATCCAACCTCTTGCACTCAAGGCACCACTTATTCCCCAAATATCTTCTTGGGTCCACTGTCAAGGACAGCCGGCTGAGTCATCCAACACCCCACTGCCCATGGCCCACGCTGGGTCACAGACACTGATCTGTCTGCCTGGCAGTGTGCCCATGTCAGGGGCCTTGGATGCAGTTATTGTGGCAACAGCCAGCCCACAGTAAATCCCACAAAATAAAGTTGATGTTTACAGTCAATTCCAGTCAACAAGGTGAAAGATCTGTTTTAATAATGTCTTTGCCAATGGGGAAATCTGATGATGATGGTGATTTCTGAGGGAAAAAATATCTACAGTATATTTTGACCAGGTTGCAGCTCAGAGCTCTTTTTAAAGCGTCTGTTTACATAAAACAGATCAGGGCGGGAGGGGGGTTTGATGACCATCTGGTGAGCTTGCCTCCATGTTCCATACACAGACCACAAAACCACCAGTTCTTCCAGTCTTACAGAAACAGTACATATGTTTCTCATATGTATAGCTTTAATCCCATTTTAATAACTTTATGTTCATTATAAGCCTACTGCACTTCCAGCCACAACCACTGAAAATACTTGCAGGTTATAAACTCATTCAACTAAAGTTTGGTTTTGTGATGTGCTGCTGACTTGATATGATGCTTACTGGGCTTAAAATATCATATGTTGGTTAAAACTGTTGTCCAACTTGTTACTATATCACATAATATTAAAACTTGAGGTGAGCCTCGAAGTTTCTGTCTTCCAGCTGCACAAACTGAGAACCAATGATGACAGAACACTAACATATGGCACTTTTTAAAATTCAGATCCCTCATAGCCAATGTCTATCTCTTCCAAAGGCAATGCATTTTTTCACCTAACACTTCAGTCATTCATCTGAGATTTTGCTATGATTGTATTGTGACTGTTTTGACACGTTAGAGGTCTTTCACTCACTCAGTTGAACACAATCCACTCTGCTCTTACAGCATGCTTCAGCCATGTCACCACTGTTCCAGCTCAACAACTCAGTTACCTTGCCCTGGCCCCCCAGCACTTCACTGGCTGCTACAGACAAAATAATTAAAAGAATCTGGCCTTGCAGCTCAGCCAAGGACAGAGATGAAAAAAATAAATAAAAAAGTTAAGGATACAGTGAAAAGGAGAAAAGAAAAGAAAGTCGGGGCTACATTACGCACTGACAGAGTATATGGATAAGAGGATGTCTTTATTTGCAGATAAATCACAACTTTTGTTCTGTTTGCTATGTGTCCTGTAAGTTTGTGAAGTGCTTGTGGATCAGGAGATATGTCACGGATTAACCCAGTCTTCAGCTGTCTAACCTAATTTATGTCAGCATCATACACCTGAGGGAAGATAACCACCCCTTCAATTGAATTTCTGATGTCAATCAGAAGGTGTGTGGCTAAATATGGCCCTGTTTGTGTGTGGAGAATAAGTGCAAGATGAAGGAATATTAAAAATCTACTGCAGGATAGAAGTGTGTCAAGTGATACAACAGTGCTGAATATATCATATTCAGCACTGTTTATCTAAGTTTTTCATGTCATTTTGTTCACATAATGATGCACTACATAGATCTCATCAGTCATTTATGTGCTTATTCACTGTACATTAAAAGTTCAATGTCATCATTGCATACAAGTAATAAAATACCATAAAGGAAATATTGTGGGTGATAACGATGGCATGAGGACTACTGTGTAATGAATTAACAGTCGGCATTTTTTTCTTTTCTTTTTACAGACGTACTCTGGTCTTTTTTGTGTCGTCATAAATCCCTACAAAAACCTGCCTATCTACTCAGAAAACATTATTGAGATGTACAGGGGCAAAAAGAGGCATGAAATGCCCCCTCACATCTACGCCATCTCTGAGTCTGCTTACAGATGCATGCTACAAGGTAGGTTAAGTGTTACTGCTGTATATGGTTGGTTCTTAGCCACCTTATTCCACCCCACCTCCAGGATACAGACATTGAATGACAAAATATCACTGAATTGCTTTCAGTAGGTTCTAACGTCTTTTTGAGTTAGGGAACTCCTTTCTCTTCTACTCACCGTATGTTCAGATTAGATCATTATCACTCCTGCTCTCAGTGATTTATGTATTTTCAATGTGTTGCTACATGTGCTACATAGACATGTTAAAACCTATGAATGTCACAATGAACTTAAGAGCACTCTATCTCATCAGTCATTTAGTCTACATAAAATTAAGAGCTGATTGTTTTAATCTTGAATTATCTGTCCTACACTCATCTTTTCTTATTGTGTCAGTGTTCATGCTTTTAATTATGTAATGTAATAATGTAATGTTATGTAATATAATGGCTTGTGTTCCAAAATATATTTCTGTGTATGTATTGATATTTGTATGTGAAAGCACAAACATATCTTTCAGGTTTTAGCTAATTTCATGCTCATAGCATGATTTTCATTATTTTCAAACTGGTCTCAACAAATGGGAGTTGTATCACTCCGAAGTCAGTTACATATTTGTGGGCATACAAGCTACCACATGAACATCTCCGGCATCCAGTCTGCATCAGTTGTCAGATTTACTCAATTTTAATTCTCTTGGGACCATAAAATCTTGGATGTGAAGGCGGTCCAAGCTGTATGATGTCTTTAAACATCATTGCCTGCAGTTGGCAAACTTTCAGACTGAGCAGTGACTGACTGGGATAAGACCAGCGAGAACAGAGAGGGTGACCCCATGGCACTGAACAATAGGTCTTTTGTGTGATTGTGAGGGCTGACCAGTGGGGGTGGTGACAAACTGGACAGTCCTGTCAGTCCTTTCAGCTTTGCGTTTCCCATGTTGGTACACAGAAGGAAGTTTCAGTTGTTTCAACAAGTAGACGTTTTTAGGTAGGTAGGACAGCTTGAAGAGTGACAGTAAATGTGGGAAAGTGAGTGGGAATGATATGCAGCAAATGACCCAGACTCTTTTTAATCTAAATAGTCAATCATTGAAAATTGCAAGACATGGCAAAAAATAAAAATAAAATTCAGAGCTCTCCTATTTCTATACTTTGCTAACATAAGTCTTAAGGTAATTGCTGTCTTTGGAAATAATGATATTGATGCACAAAATAACTATATCAGTTGTAGCCTTGCTGAAGTTGTTGATACTCTGCCCACTCGTCATTTTGTCCAGATATTTTCTCGACTTCCTCACAGCATGGGTGATGGTGGATGTTTATCAGGGCGGGGCTGGACAAGCTGTTACTTAGTGTTGTGATAATTTTTCATCATTTGTGCAGTTTCTTGATTCTTTCATTTGAATGAAGCACTGACCTCTGCCCTCAAGCTTCTCTAAATTGTTACATGTCTTTACTGTACGTCCTGAGAACACAGGACTGACACTCTTTTTAATACACTACTACTCCAACCCATATCTGGTGCTATCAGAATTAACAAGAGTTATGGTCGAAAAGGAGGTTTGTAGGTTGCAGATTAGTGGTGGCCAGCTGCTGTTCAGCTGTGGCCTTGAGCACTTCAGCAACCTGGTTAATGTAAGAACATATCCAGCTGTATAGATTAGCACAGATGCTTTTTTTTCTCTCTTGACAGAAAAGTCACATTCCATGTATTCTGTGTTCCTATTTGGAGTGTGGCAATATTTTAGGTAAAATTGAGACACTTATTCAGTAAATTGTATATTATATATATAAGTAACACACACACACACACAGTGTATATAACTATAACCTTTCACACTGTTAGTCACACACTGTGTCACACTGTGTCTCTGGCAGTGTGACCAGGGGTAACCCAGGCTAGCATTGGTGTCAACAGTTAATCTGTTAGCAATGGCAAATTTGGCCTAATTCATAATATTGGTATCAACAAATTAGCTGGGATTATAATGCTACTGTCATTAATAAAAACAGACATGTAACATTATGTAGCATCAAGTCATTTATGGAGGAATAATAATGAATAAATGATTGTTAGATAGGAAATACGTGCTCATTATTTTACTGCTAAGTAGCAGACACCTAATAACCTAGTAATATCAGTTTCTAGCTGGACAAGGAAGAACATTTATTTCAAATGATTTGCTGCTCCCAATGTAAGACCAGTGGAACAGTGCAGATATACGTGAATTATACTTGAAAAGAGTGTAAACTTTGCATGGGTCTATTAATTATTGCAACATTGTGAATCCAGTCAGTGCCATTCTTGAGGTTAAATGAGGTAATACCTAACAAAGACAAGGTGTGTAAGTAGACCTCTAAAACTCACTGCGCATCTGTCACTGATTAGAGGTCTAGATACTTTACATAATTGCCCTCACTGCTCTGTTACCATGAACCCACTGACGTACAAGAAGATAATTCATATCATATCTGGAAATATGCAGTAAGAAAATGCTGATACCTGCTTAAATGAAAACATGTGTTACAGAAACAGGAAATATGTCAACAGTTGTGCTGAATTCCAAGAGTGGACATGCATCAGCAGCAGTGCAAGTGTCTCTAGGTGTGGTTGAGAAACTGGGGGTCTTTGTTCCAGTGGAAATGGAAAAAGAACCCCTTTTTTTGAATCTCTCCCTGGTGTTTAATCAGGGCAATAGGTCAAGTCTAGCTAGATCCATCTCTGCTCGGTGAAGCTTTGCCTCAAGCACAACTCTGATTTCTGTAATAGCAGTGCATTATACCAAGAGTAAACACAGTACTCTTCACCTCACGTCAGCACCGTTAATGACATTCAGATGATGAAGAATGTAAAGTATGTTCCATGAAGTTCACAGTGTAATCTGTATGTCAGGGATGGGTGATAAAACAGGCTTGGGAATGTTTATAATGGCACAGTAGACTCTCGACAGACACTGGCCCGCCTGACACTGATAAGGCCGATGGCAAACTGCAATGGCTTTGATGGCCTTTTGAATTGAGCCTTAATTCCAGCCTTCTTAAACCTCAAACCTCTTCCTTAAGTCAGGCACAACATTTTTGTTTATCTTTGGAATAAGCAAACCACTACCACATTTTTAAAAAGATACCACAAGCAGCAGTGGATGAGGTACAGATTTACAGTCACTGAAGCTATTGTTGTTTTTCTTTTAAACAGTGCTTCTTTTCTTCCACAAGCTGAAACAGATGTAATTGTGGACAGTGAAACCACTCTGTCAGTTATTGGAGCAGCACTTGTGTTTTCTTTGTGATGAATTCCATCAAAGCTGTAGTTTTTTTTTTTTATTCCAAAAAAATACACACATACACATACCTGGAACCATGGCTGTTAATGCTATTCTGTCACATATTACTGAAATTGATATGTCCTCTTTAGATCAAACTTAATTGGACAGATCACATAGGCTACCAGAAGAGAAAATAGAACTGCATCTAGTCAGTGCCCCAGAAATTAAGGATCTTTGTGGAGACCTTGTATGCATGAAGCTAATACCTAACTGATACATACCTCATATATTATGTTTTTCATATTATATGTTTTTCATTCCAAAAAAAGTCCTCTCTCCCACCACTACTATCCTCGCTCTATACACTAAGTGCAGAGATGGTGTGCATTTGCAGCAGATAAAAATAAGGAGCGGCAGCATTCATTTTGAGTGACAGACCACTGTTCATACATGAACATTGCCAAAACACTGCAGTTGTCAAGCAGCATGGAGTAATTTCTCACAGAAATTTTTCATGAAGTCTCAGAAAATTCTTTATGCACATGACCATGCTTCATGACCTTACATACTGTTTGTTACAACAGCCACTGAAACTGAAACTCAATAAAATTATATCAAATAATGCAGTATTATGAGCTGAAGCAAATTTATTGAAGTTTTTCTTATATTTCTTTTTCCCTTATGTATAGTAAATATATTTCCTTCTGCATTTCTATATTCCCTTTCCTATTCCTTGATTTCTTGTCTTCTTTCTTTGGCTGCCAAAGGTGCCGTCTTCAATGATTTCTTTTATACCTGATAGCGACATTAAGTACACACTACTTGAATGATTTCCATCAGTTCAGTTTGTATGATTACTTTGGTGAAATGTTGAAACTCTGTTGACAGTGTTACTCAAACACAGTTAATATCCATATAAAATTTCTTTGACAGACATTCTTTCTTAGAAATGCTCCACATAAGACCTGAACACACACTGTTTGTTTCCATCTGTAAGTCTTGGCCACTCCAGAGCTCCTGACCATTATAGCCCCAAAAGGAATGGCTTTTTAAACAGTGGTTTTCAAAGCAGGATCCAGGGTTTCACAACCAAGGGAATAATTTCACAATTCACAATTCCAACCAAAACCTACACAATGACAGAACACAAGACTAATAATGCTGTGGATCTCAACCAGTATCTTTTTTTCTTTCTTTTTTTTTTTTTTTTTTTACAGTCCATAGTCCAATTGGCATGTCTTTGACATGAAAAGAAATTGATAATTATCTTATAATGATTGATTATTTTGACTGTTTCAAACATATTGACATATACCTTTGTGTCAGGGGGTAGTCTAACTCCCTTTGACTCCTTCAGTTTTACCTAGGTTTCTCAGATTTAGATGGATGCTCATTACTTACTGGGATAAAGTCATCAAAGTAACTTAAGCTGAAATCCTAAGCACCAAATGTCGTATTTTGATTAAAACCAATCAACAGCCAAACTACTGACTAATCACTGGTAAAAGAGAGAGTTTACAATTAATGGACAAAAAAATGAAAAGCAGACTAATTTTAAAGCAGAGCCTCTAACAATCAGAATAGATACATCATTATTATTGCTTAATTTTAACTTAGCTAAATTTTTAGCTAATCTAACAGGATTCATTACCATACTTTAATATTTTTCCATCACTGCAGCTTAGAAGAAATTATAGTTTATATTTTTTCTTTCTCTCCTGATTTTCTGAATATGTATTCAAATATTTTAGTTTATGCACAGTCAGACTTTCAGTTTTGGAAATTATTTGCATTTCTACTTAACAGAACTTTTAGTTGTCAGTTTGTTTAATATTACAGGGAGGTATCAGCATTCATTCTTATCTTATATTAAGTACTTTATTCTTGGTTCAGATGATGTTGCTTATGAATAAAAAATGCTGCTTCATTTGAATCAGTATTCTCAAACCTTAAAAAACATATCACAGGTTTGTTGATTTAATCATTCCTTTGAGGATGTCAGTGAGTGTTTTTGTGATTGTTGTGATATAACATGCTTGAATTTGTTCTAAAAAAAACAAAAATCGAAAACAAGCATTCCCTCCTTTCCTCCTGTTAATAAGACATTATCATAGTGCTCGTGGTTTGACATTATTTTGTTAATATTCACATAATGTGTTCTTTTATTTACACTATAGTCCTTTTCTTTGGAGGTATTTGTATTGCTGCAAAACTTGACTAAAAGCTAGATTAGCGTGCAGGACTGGCTTCTGAGGTGAGTGTTTACACCTCATTCCCACTTCTAAATACAAGCAATAGCCACCAGAGATGGATCCTGGACCTAGCCCAGTATGCCACAGACTCACAATGAGCTCACTGTCATGAGCTGAGATCAGCTCCCCCTCTTTCCCTCCCTCCTTCTTCTTCTCTCTCTGTGCAGGGAGAAAAGACACATGCAGAGCTGCTGTGTTTATATTAAAGCTGCAAGACATCCTCAAATTTTTAACTGTCACCAGTTTGTAAAACCATTTATGTAGACCTTTTTTATGTGAGAACTGTGAACTGTGAGAACTAATTTGATCAACATCTGTATAGCCTGTAGCAATCCTGTAACATCCTTTCAATCTGAAACACTTCTTAATCCATCGTTGCGATATTTAGATCTGACAACCCAAAGTATGAATGGCGACATTCAAACATCCTTGCTTTCACTTCATTGAATAATATTATACATCTTGGGGGTATTTTCAGTGCCCTCAAACATATTGGAGTCATGTGAAGTTGGCAAGATCATTACCAATCATGCAAACCCACCAAACAGTCCTTATGACTATTGAGTAATGTTATGGAAATAACGGTTGCTGTTTTAGGTTGTTCTCATCTGCACGGGCTCAGAGTCTCCTGCCAGTAATCAGCACTTTACAGTCTGGACAGACTGTTAAGGTTGCTGCTCTTCTGGTAAATTGGTGAATAGAATTGAACTGACTCACAATGAGTGGATCGTATCTTTGAACTGCATCTGCTGCAAGTCTGATAAAGGAGACACAAGCTCTCTGTGGTTGTGTTTGTGTGCAACCTAGATAGTGATGTGCATGTAAAGAGATGTGTAAGAGATGGGGGCTAATGGAAGATTGCATGAGTAAGAGTTGACGTCATGACATAAGGTACCCTAAAGGGATGATTGGAGTAGCTTTAGTGTGTGTGTGTGTGTGTGTGTGTGTACACGCTTGCATGCATATAAGCAAAGTCAATCCCTTACATTACAATACTTAGCTGCAGAAAGTGCCTGGTCAAAGTGAGGAAATCCAGATTGTCCCTAATGAGACATCCAGCTGTGTCCTCAGTCAGATAGCCTTCCATCATTTCACCCCAATGGAAAACAGTCAGCATTTCAGTCTGGGAAATCTTCACCTCTTGAAGAATGGTCCAGCCCAGTACTCACCATGTTTGCCATGAGCTGAATTCACAACATGGTCTAGAGTAGCGCTTTAGAACCTTTTTTGGCAGATGACCCATCCTGAGGAATGTATCACATCACTGGTCATGGCTGGTGAGCAGTTTAAGTGATTTTATTTATTATTTCTTATTTATTATTTTTATTTTGTTAATTTGGAGTTTAAAAGGCTACAGACATCAAAAATATCCAGTATCTCACAGCTAAAGAAAACTGAGACTCTTAACATTGATTAACATTAACATTGATTCTCCCTGCAAGGTTTACAGCCCCATTTGGAACAGCTGTCTTAGAGTATATTCCTGACTAGTTCAAGTAATCTGGAAGTCTGAATATGAAATTGATGTCCCATTTCCTCAGTCATGGTGATAAGTAGATTAGGTAGCCAACAGAGCAACCATGCTGAACCACATTCGTTCAGTCATGGAGGAAACTTCGAGCATTCTGCAAGAGTGCTTTGCTGCTACACATGGTTAAATGATCAGGCCTCTTTTCCAGGCACCTCACTTACTTTGCTTTAGTCATGTATATCTCATTAGTTTGACGATGAAATGGGAGAGGAACCATGCAAAATAATGTTTTTTCTTCCAGTATTTCTAAGGAAACAATAATTTATATGAAATAATAATAATAATAATAATAATAATAATAATTGTAAAGTGATATTTGGAATCAGGCTGTGATGTCGCTAATCTAAGAGTGGGCTGAGGAACATGTTACAACAAAAGACATTGTAAACAAGAAACATTGAATAATATACCATCTACCATCAATTCATTTTCAAATTCTTGTTGCCTTCTTGCAACAGGCAACATTTAAATTGAAATTGAATTTAAATTTAAAAAGTTCTTTTTGGATAAATGCCTAGAAATGTTTTGTTCAGTGTTACAGCACTGCCTGTAATTTGCTGAGATATTGAAGCCTACCTCTTCTAAGTCATTCTACTAATATTACAGCTTGCTAATCACACGTCATCGGTAAGGTCTTCAATTATTTGACATGCAGACTTTGCAATACAGTTTCAGTATTAATGGCCTGTGATTTCAGCCCCCGTGATGAACAGGCACTTTCTCATCGAATAGAGATAAAGGAAACTGTTGTAGCTTTCGTAAAATGGGGGTAGATGCACAATTAAACTATCAAGCCTTTCATGTCTTTCTTAGCAGCACCATGTGATGAGCTGCTTTCTGCTTCCAGTGATAAACTGCAAGGATATTGTTGCAATTTTTTGTATGTGACAATAAATATTTTATGGTCTTATCATTATAATTAAGGATTTAAGAGGATACTGGAATTATTTCCATTCCAACATTTAAACATTGTGAAATTGAAGTCAGTAAATAGTAGTGTTGTGAAATTATGCTGTTTTAGGCCCACTCAAAATTCCGAAGACAAGAGGCACTGTCAGAGCCAAAGTTTTAGCTCTGAACAAACAGTGCAGCATCAAGTTGGTACACCACAGAGTGTAATGACTTTCACCTAATCTTTAGACTTCTTGCGGCTTAGTCAGCCATGTGACTGGACAGGAGGCCCAATCCCTGTGGTTGAGCAGAAGACTATTGATAGGAGTACAAAGAACTGTTTTCCCATGACATCTACACCACTATTTTCCCCTCCAGGGCCTTTAGATGACTATGACATACCTCACTCAGATCTCACAAGGCACACTAATGGGATGCCCCAGAGGTTTATGGACATGTCATATTTTATTGCCACATGACCGCAGTGCAAATTGCCCTTTGAACATTGAATTTCAGGATCATTATTTGACTTGCTCCCCAGAAATTGTACATGTTATGCATTTGGATATTCCTAATTTTGTGAGGATTGTAATAACAGAATTATAGATGAGCCTGGAGGGGAGGGGGGGGGTCATGTGTTGGTTCATCAGGTTGCAAGCATGCTTGCTAAAATGAAATGATTCATTATTATTCTTTTTAACTTTGATAATGAAATTACATAATAAGTCCCAGAAGACTACAGAGATGGTGACAATTTGCTGGCGAGAGTCCATGTTTTAAAAGTGATGATGTTTTAGTGTCAGCTTCTCCTGTTTACCCATATAATTTTGGCATTACACTTGTGTAATCTCTCCTGTGCAGTGATTTGACTTCCCAGAGCGGCTTTTCTGACATTCCATCATGGAACATATCAGTCTTAAATTTTGCAATGCCTGAGGTTACTGAAAAATATGCTTTTTTTTAAAAGTAATTTTGCTGCTCTGATAAAGAAATTTGTCTCAGGCTGTAAGAAAGAAAAAGAAAAAAAGGGGTAATTTTAAAGATTTTCATGGCAAACTCACATGCAAATACTATTCTACAACCTGCTGATAAGACTTTACTGTTAGCACTATTCTTGGGGTTGTGTCAATAGAATAGAGACTAAGTCAGACACACACTGCTGAGGTTGAGCTTTCTTTCTCCTCTTCTTGTCCCCACAGATCGAGAGGACCAATCTATCCTTTGCACGTGAGTATACAGATTTATTCCACAATTACATGGTGTTAAAATATGTACATTTCTTAAGCTAATCATGAGGGGCCTCACAAGCCTCTGGCTTTTGTCCATGTCAAGTGTCTGTAGACAGCAGGGATGTCATCAAAGAAAACCCCACAAAGGGTATGAGCTTACTGTATGGACCATGCAGACACTCTTATATCACACTGTTGAATTCAACCCAGGAAACCTAGTTTAAACCATGATGTGGATCAGACAAGTTGAAGTCATATTCCAGATTTGCTGTCGCTGTAACATTACATTAAGACAGCTGCATTTTAAAAGACCAAACATAAAAGATTTAACAATAGTATTACATCAATGCAACAAAATCCAAACTTCTTCCACATATTATTTCATAGATATTTCGTGCCATAATGATTTAT